>NC_138372.1:147015186-147095484 GCF_054177405.1 Leptonychotes weddellii
TGGTTATATCTGCATCCATTTGTAAATCTGCAGCATAAGTCATAATCTCTGAGTCTTTTCTATTTTGAGGGCTCCTCCTCCTAGTCATTCTGTTGATGGGTGGTTGAGGGAATGTATAGAGTCCAAATTATTGACCAGAACCCAAGCAAGATGCACCTGTTTTCTAGGGATCTTAGGGTTGCTGGCCTTTTGTTTTCCCAGCCTGGCTTTTGTGGGAGGGTCCTGCTACACTGTTACTCAGGCAACCCTGTTTGGGCAGAGTTGCCCTGCCCCCCTGTGGCGGGGGATAGGCTCAGTGGGAATCAGTTTTGGGGGCTTTTGTTCTCTGGTGGCTTTCCGCTCTTCCGTGAGTCAGAGCAGAAGAGACCGTTTCCAACCCTCTGCCTCAGAGCAGAGAGATCGCAGTCTGTTCTTCAGTGAACTCTCCAGGCCACACTCTCTCCGTTTCTGTCTATGTTGCTATAAACTGTAGCATCCTGGGTTCTGTGCGCCTCTGCAGTGCTCCTAGTCCTGCCTCCAGTTTGGGGCACTAAAACCGCCAGCCGCTTCCAGTTTGCACGCACAACCCCGCTGCTCCAGGTTTCCGTCCCAGGGTCTGCCCTAAAATCCTTTCCCCACCACTACCGGTCTGTGAGTCTGTGCCCCGTCCCCAGCAAGCGAGGCTGTCACTCACCGGTGGTGTCGGATACCCACAGCCAGGCACCTTCCCGCTGTCGTTTATCCTCCGATATCTGCCTGTGGAATCACGGCTCACCGCTTTGTACCTCGAAACCAACTGCCTGTGATATTCTGTTTGTAGAAATCCAGATCTTCTTACGTCTCAGGCTTGTACCGCGGGTGCTCAGAGTGGTCTGGTAGATATCCAGCTCAATTCCGGGGACCAGTTGAAATAGGGTCCCCTACTCCTCCGCCATCTTTCCTTCCTCTAAAATAGTATTTCTTATGGAAAAGTAAATGTTCCTTCCTATTTCTATAACTCTCTGTAAGTTATTCTATTATAGCAATTATCACATTCTGTTGAAAATATTTTATTTTAAAAATTTAAAAATGGTTTTCCTAATAAAACTATAGTGCCTGAAGGGAAGAATGGTATATTTTTTGTCGTAGCAAATGCCTAGAACCTAACTGTGAGATGGATAAATGAAAACTAGTTAGAAAAGGAAGTACTGGGGGGCTCAGTTGGTTAAGCGTCTGCCTTCGGCTCAGGTCATGATCCAGGGTCCTGGGACGAGTCCCATGTCGGGCTCCCTGCTCAGTGGGGAGGCTGTTTCTCCCTCTGCCTACCACTCCCCCTGCTTGTGCTCTCTTTCTGTCAAATAAATGAATAAAATCTTCAAAAAAAAAAAAAAAAAGAAAAGGAAGTAGTGAAATCCCAAATACCCCACTACAAGGAGGTAATTATATGAACATGCAGGCCATTCCTCTACATTGTCATTAGACTATTTTGTGGTTGATTCTCTCTTTTTTCTTCTATTTTCTCTGTTTACTGAGCAATTGAGTACTTTCGTCCATGTCTTTAGCTAAACAATGGTGGCAGTAGCGAATAAGGTGATCAACTATAAATCTAAAAAAATAAAGTATTTAAAGAAAAGGCTTTTGAGTTGTACCATTAAAAATGAAGAGTTTTCAGGTCACCTGGGTTGCTCTGTCCGTTAAGTGTTGGACTCTTGATTTTGGCTCAGGTCATGATCTTATGGTCCTGAGATGGATCCCCACCTGCATGGGCTCCATGCTCAGCAGGGAGTCTGCTTGAGATTCTTTCCTTCTGCCCTGCCCCCACGCATGCGCTCTCTCTCTCTCTCTTCTCAAATAAATATACATATATATACATATATATTTTTAAAGAGCTTCCTTAGGATTGAAAGGTTGAGTGAAGAAGTTCAAGGGCATGAAGGAGAGAATAATATTTGAAACAGGGATAGTTTGAGCATACCTGGAAAATTGAGACAGTAAAATGGAAGGAAATGAGATTGGTAACATAAACTGTTTAGGTTGTCCAGATTCTAGAATATAGTGTTAAAGAAATCAGGCTTTATTAATTTCTGTAAGTGTGTGTGGAATAAAAAAAGGCTCTCAATTAGAGAAGTGGAAAATCCAATTTCTTTTAACTGTTGTGGATCTTTATTACTGGTGATTGATCAACTGGCAGATTGAAACATCTGCTCTGTATTACTACCCGCCTATACTTAATATTTACTCAGAGTCAAAAATATGTCATAAGAATATTACCCTTTTTTTTCCCCCTCATTTTGCCCCTATCTTTCATCAGACTGGAGAAAATCAGCAATTACTAATGCCAGTATGTAGTTAGTGAAATTATACTAGTAACTCTTAACTCTGAGAAAAAAATAACTAGAAGATCTGTATAGAAAATACATATTTAAAGAAGTTATGGACTTGAGACTCAATTAACCAAGACAGAATTCTAAATATCAGTTACAAAGAATATTTATTTCCTATACATGAGCTTACATGTTACTAGGGGGTATTACTTATTCATAACAGCTATAGGTTACCTTTTCCCCCCTGAACTCAGGAATATATCTTAAAATAAATAAAAGATGTAAAATAATACCTAACATTACACTGTACGCCTAAGTTACCTAAAATGTCATGGTCCAGGTTTTAGATTAGTGTTGATTGTATCCTTTCTGTTCCTTTGTAATATGGATTCTTTCAAAGAGTGCCTCAGTTCTTCCAGGACTATTATGTTTTCTTCTGACTCTGAACTTTGCATATTAAATTCCCTCAGCCTGAAAACCCTATTTTCATGACTGTCCTAAGATTCAGTCCATGAATCCCCTTGTCCAGTGGGAAAGTTGATATTTTAAGCAAAACTTTGAATAAAGTTGGGTCTTACGCATTTCTGTATCCCAGTAGTATTGTGCTTGAGAAAGGTATTTTTACTTATTATATATATTTGGGGCTAATTCAATCTAAAAAGTCAATGAGGAATAAAAGATAAACAAGAGAGCCATTTTATAGCAATTATGACCAAATAGAAGAGATAAAAAGCCAACCTGAATTAGTTCATGGGAAAAAAATTAAAAGAATGTGCTTTTTTTTTTTTTTCTCATGACTGAAAAATTCAGGTAAATATTTAACATTATTCTCTACTTGGATTTGGTTTATGGTTCACTATATCCACATGATGAGAGAGACATCTGCCAGTCCCACCCCTTCCAAGCAGATTTAGGTTTACAGGTAATAAAATTTGTGAGAGAGACACTCTCCTGCATATATAAGGATCTCAGAAAAAAAGACTGGCCCTCCTTAATAGATCTCATCCTGGACCAATCATTTTTCACAAGGCAGAATTATTTTAAATGGCCACTCTAGGTAAATGCCTGTTTTTTGGTGAAGTAGTGGATCCCTACTTTCATCCCCATTAGAAAAAGATTTAGGTGGGGAAAGGTGTATAGTTCTAGAAATGATGAAATTGAGGTCAGACAGAAAATACTGTATTTCCACTCTGTAAGTAGTCTTTTGAGTAAGATCACCTAAATTTAAATTAGGCCTATAGCCATTATATATGGGAAACTTTGCTTAGGCCCATTGTGCCTCAGTTTTCTTTTCATAAAATGGATTAAGAATGGAACTCAGAAATAATACTTACCTTCAAATGATGAGAATAAGGAATATCTAGGATAATGCACCTAAAATGCTCAGCATAATAGCTCACAAATAATAATCACTCAAAATATTGGCTATGACAATAATTTTTAATCTTCTGCATATCAGTCTGGTCTTATGATGCTTGAATATTTTTTTTAATGAGGCATTAATTTATGGGGGGTTTTAAATAGTGATTCATAGTGTTCTGGGCTGAATGTTCTCTGGGAAAACCTAGGAAGGGGCAGAAGGGAGAGAGAATTATATCTCATCTGTAATTCTAGCTCAACTTTTATGAGCTTTACATGGTGTGTATCAAAGAAAGATTTCATTTGGAAACAGAATTCCACAGCTAATGTTGTAACCTAATGCTGCTCTAAGAGGTCATCTTTAGAGGTGTAAGTAAATCACAAATGGTACACCTAAAATAAAGCAAAAGATATAGCTAGTGTGCAGAGCTTGTTACAAGAGGGCTGACAAAGAGCATAGGTGAGTAATGGCATGCATCGTACTGCTGTTGCGGGAAAGCAATTTATAGTCTCCACTCTACTGAGCCTATTTCAGCATGGTCACTGTTACAGAGAGAAGACAACATTGTTACAGTATAATGCTGTTAACCATATCAGATATCATATGTTTAAAGAATCGATGATGCCTATCTTCTTTTTCACTGCAAAAACGTCTTATTTCTTTCACAAGTGTAATCAGACCAATGACAGATAATATAGCTATTTATGAACTGTGGACAAAATTGGAAGCATAAAGCACAATCATATTAGGATTCCAGCTGTGCTTATCTCATTATCTCAGTCAGAGCTGAAGAGATTTTAAGATGTTTATGTACAAAGAATGTTAACTGTTTTCAAAAGATCATTTTTAAGTATTTCAAAATGGGGACTTAATAGTGTGCGTGTGTGTAGAATACAGGTACAATTCTGGGAAAAGCCTCAGTACTTTCCCAAACATTTTCATGAATATCTCTAATCATTCTTTTTTTTTTTCTTTTGGTTTCTCAATGGCTGAATTTTTTTTTTTAAATCTACCTTTTCTGATTATCTTCTAGAAAGTAATGGGTAAAATTTGCCAGAAAAAAAACGTGGCTTCTGAAAGTGTCAAATCCTAAAAAGGATAACACTGAAAATACTCAGGAAACTTAGAAAATAGTTATTTGTTTTTTTGATTACAGGTATCTGAATAGCTTTATTTCCACTGAGTTTATTTGCTACTTTTGGATTTGGGGTTTGCTTGTTTTGTTTTTATCAAGCCTAGCTCTCAATTGGCCACGTTCCTTGTAATTTTAGTTAGTCATCTTTAAAAATCTACAGAGAACAAAATAAGACCCTTTTGAAAGAACTTATTTAGTTAAAGGAGAGGGTGAGGTCAAACACAGAAATAGCAAAATTCATATTTCCTCCTGCCCTCCCAAGATAGGGCAGACTTTTTTTTTTAATTGAGGAAATACGGTAGATCTCCTAAAAGAACATGAAAATAGCTAAGTAAATTGTGGAATATATGACCCAAATGATCACATGCTAAAATTATAAATCATAAGTTTTATGAAATTTCTATTACTACATATGGGTGCTTTGACACTGTCTCTACCAGTATGAGTCGTGGCACAACTGTGTGTATTTCATATGCAAAAAAAAAGACATCTATGCCAACAAAGAAAAACCGATAATTATAATCAGTGCAAAATTATTTAAATATGTTGAAATATCCATATTTTAAAAGTAGCCTTAAAAAAGCCCGGTGAAAATTTGAGGGAGATATGAGAGACATTAAACTCCAAAGGTGGTCTTGATACAAGATTAAAGTCCTGGTATCTCGGGCAAATAGAACAGAAGAAATATAGTCATACGTCCTGTGTTGTACTTGATATATCATCAATGGAAGCGATGTGAGCCCAACCTTGAGATAACCACGTTAGAATTAACAGATAAGGATTTTAAAGGAGCTATTGTAATTATGCTGAAGAATGTAAAGAAAGATACAGATTATAGTTAAGTTATGGTTAAAGGACTAGCCAGAAAATGCCTGGAGAAGCTAAAGAACAGGATTTGGGGCATAGATGACATCGTGCAAGGTGTGGACTGATGGGCAACTCTTGTTGCACTAACATGGAGTGATACCTTATTGTGCTAATTAGTGAAGTAAAAATGACCTAATATGCACTTAAATAGGCATTGATTTTTTACCCTTTAAACCCTATACATCACCTATTCCACTCCCTAAAAGTTATGTGAACACATTTTACTTAACTAGATGGCAATTCTATAATGCAAAAACTGTATTAATCCTAATGTGAAACATGATGCCAATAATGTTTTCTCTACCATGGTCCTCACTTCCTCTGAGTCTTCACCAGCAGAATGGTTAACATTCTTATTTCTACTCATCTGTTCAAGGCTATCTAAGCCTTGTTCCTTAAGATCATAGCCCCTGCCCACTGTCCAACTTCAAAGCCACCTCCACATTTGCAGGTATTTGGTATAGCAGCATCCCACTTTGAAGTTCTGAAATCTGCAGTGGTTTCCTATGGCTGCTGTAGTCAGTTCCAAAAATTTAGTGGGTTAAAAGAACACTAATTATTTTACAGATTTTAGGTCACAAGTCCAAAATAGGTCTCACTGAGCTAAAATCAAGAGCTGCATTCTTTAAAGGACGTTCTACAGGAAACTCCATTTTCTCCTCTTTTTCAGCTTCTAGTAATTACACACATTGCCTGCTCATAGACCCCTCGCATTTTCAAAGCCAGCACTATATGGTTGAGCCTTTCTTACACCGCATCACTCTGGGTCTTCTGCCTCCCTCTTCCACATCTAAGGACCATTGCGATTACACTGGGTCCACCTGGATAATCCAGTATAATCTCCCTAATTTAACATCAGCTGCTTAGCAACCTTAATTGCATCTGCTACCTTAATTCTCCTTTGCCATGTAAGAGAACATATTTACAGGTTCCACGTATTAGGAGATGAGCATTTTGGGGTGGCCATTATTTTGTCTACCATTCAGGCCAATATGGTGGACAAAATAATGCAAAAAATCTCAAATATGCTACAAATTTATAAATATGTTATCATCACCCTTATCAACTTTCTAGAAAACACTGAGTATTTAGCATATATTAAATCTCACTCTAAAAACTATCCATCTGTAAATCACATGTTATAAGTGGTGTGTCTTAGATGCAAAAGCAGGCAATTAGGCTCCTTGTTCTTAATTACAATGTTATACTGTCTTATTATGCCCCGTATTCACACACACATACATACATATGCATACACACATTTTATAAACTATGTGATAAAAATATTCATATAAATATGACTTAGTTTCATTTACTCCAGAAACATATGGAAAGTGTTATAGGCTGAATTGTACCCCTTCAAAATTCATATGTTGTAGTCCTAACTGGGTATGCCCTGATCTGGTCAATTAAAGTCCATAATACTCTTTCAAGGAAGAGGGAATTTGCCAGCAGACTACCTTTGGATTTTGGAACTGCAACATCAGCTCTTCCCTAGGTCTCTAGTTTGCCAGCCTCCACAGTCAGATAAGCCAATTCCCTAAAAAGCTCTCTAGACAGATAGATAGATGTTATATATGTAGATATTTACCTTTCTCTCCTTCGGCTTCTTAGGAGAACCCTAATACAGAAAGTATAACAGATTAAAGGGAAAAAATATGTAAAACATGTCAATAAGAATAAATATGTGATAAAAGCATCTACTCATTATAAAATGTCTTTGTATATTAGGAATAGAAGTTAGCTTGTATGCCTCAAATGATACAATTAAAAGTATAAGGGAAATTTATAACCTAGGACAAAGAAATCATAACACTTCTAATTGACACAGGAATAATATCCAGAATATATAATTTCTGTAAAAAATGTTTTAAAGTTCGAATTAATATAAAGTGGTCAGGAGATACGAAGATGCATTTAATAGAAGAAATAAATATAGCCCCAAAACATTAGAAACAATGTTCTATCTCATAATAACCAGTGGAGTAGAAAACCACAGTGAGATATTATTTTATAATCTACCAGATGGATAAAAATGAAGGCATCTGATAATATAGAAAGATTTGAAGAACATAGTACTTAAGAAACCTTTGGGTACTGCTGGTGTTAACTGAAATTGATACAAGAACTTTGGAAGACAATTTACCTTTTTTGTTTGAGATTTATATATCCTCTGAGACACCAGTTCCATTTTGAGGTATATAATTAGCAACATTTTGCACATGCATGCCTGCAAACATGTATAAATATATACAGATGATCATTTAACATTTTACTATTTTTTGACGGTAAAACACTGAACAGATCCCACTGTACACTGACAAATGAATATACAAATACATTGTGGTATAATGGAATCCTACAGTTGCCTTTAAGAGCATGGATGAATATTAGAGTAACTGTTGAACATAAATTATGAGGCCCAGAAAATTACATGTAGCAAAATGTAAGAATATAAAGAAAATAAAAACTTAATATATTATCTAAGGATATTACATTTTTCATGAAAGCATAACCAAAAAGATAGGAACAATAAACACAAAATCAGAATTTTGTATAACTTTTTCTAACAAAAATTTCTAAGCGTGGATTCTCTGTCATACAATAAAAGTTCTTCATTGTTCCACCTAAAGATTTTAATAACAAATTTATAATTAATATTTCATGTAGTATTAGAATAACCTATAGTTGATTTAAGTTTTCATAATGTTCTTAGTATATTATTAAAAGCCAAATTAATATTGTATAATACTGACTCAGTTAAAACTGAAATTGGTTAATAACAATTCAAAGTATTTAGATTCTGTGGATTTAATGTAAATTGTTCTATTAATATATTTGGACAAAAACAGTCTAAATCATGAGTGTGAATACAGTATTTAGAATTATAATTATAAAAAGTTTATAAGGAATAAGTTTACTGTTTTAAAATAAACAGTGATTAAGATACAGTAAGCCACTCGGGTAGAAAGATTAAAGGGCTCTGTAGTGAAAATCATGAATAGCTATTAGATATTTTTGAGAGTTTTCTTTTTCTTTTCTTTTTCTTTTTTTTTAAAGATTTTATTTATTTATTTGACAGAGAGAGAACAGCGAGAGAGGGAACACAAGCAGGGGGAGTGGGAGAGGCAGAGCAGGCTTCCCACAGAGCAGAGAGCCCGATGCAGGGTTCGATCCCAGGACCCCGGGATCATGACCTAAGCCAAAGGCAGACACTTAACGACTGAGCCACCCAGGCGCCCCGAGAGTTTTCTTTTTAAAAGAGAAAAAAATACATACATTATTGCGAGAAAAAAAGGTATATATTTTTTGGAGTTTACAAAACCATGTACTAAACTTAACATTTTTTTTTTTTTTTAAGATTTTATTTATTTATTTGACAGAGAGAGAGAGCACAAGCAGGGTGAGTGGCAGGCAGAGGCAGAGGGAGAAGCAGGCTCCCCACAGAGCAGGGGGAGCCTGATGCGGGACTCGATCCCAGGACCCTGGGATCATGACCTGAGCCGAAGGCAGTCGCTTAACCAACTGAGTCACCCAGGCGCCCGAACTTAACATATTTTAAACAATATTGAAGAGAATAAGTTCCTATAAAATATCTTATACAAAAAACATGGGTACAAAACTGATAACATAGACTGATTTGAACAGTTTTGTTGAAACATGTATTTTGTACAATAGAGTATATTATAGGATGTAGAAAATTATTAAGGTATTTTGCTTACCGGTAAAGTAAAGGATTTGTACAAAATCAATGAATTTCAAGTTATTTTTAGCCATGGGTTTCGTTCTTAAAGTGAAATCTAATGTAAGAATGAAATACATGTTTATTATATAAAATCGGAGATTATCTGAGTGATGTGTGGATGGAGATGGGAGAGCCATTCCAGACCCACTATCCATCTTCCATTCCCACTGCATCATCAAATCACCTTAGAGGAAAAATTTCAACATCACTAGACCATAGGGATTGTCTCGTTTTCTCTAAAAATCTATGACTTAAGTAAAAAGACCTTTAAATTTAGAAAATTAAATTGTTTATTGTATCCTTAATCTCCCCATTCAATGAATGAAATGGTTATAAAATATAATTTAATAATTCTATACATTGGGTGCATTATTATGTCCAAACTTTTTCCAAAGAAAATTGAGGCTCAAAAATATAAGCTTCCCCGAATCCTCCATCCAATGAGTTTGGAGTCAGTTAGAAATAAACTATATTTCTAAAACCTGGTTTCTTTTCATCATATTCCATGAGAGGTAATAAATCAAGGACACAACAAAGGTTCTCTTGACCCTAAGTCTTTTTTTTTTAACTACCAATCACTGAAGGGTGAATTTCTAACACTAAAATTTTAAATTTCTGGCTTATAACATTGTCCCTTCGATAAAAATCAAATATCCCCAGAAAGATAATACATTGTTACCATCATTCATCATTCCTTACGGTGAATTAGTTAATAAGAGTACTTTTAAAAGTTAGTTTTGGGTGACCCTTACAGGGAAGTGAAATATCTGGATCCAGGAGATAGAGCAATGTAAGCACATGGAATATTACTGGAGTAATTTCCAGTTGTGCTTAAGAGCTTTGGCCTTGGGTCATACAGATATGTGTTTATTTTCCTCATAACATCATTTACTGAGCAACTTTAGGAAAGTCCCTTAAACTTTCCAGATTGTATTATCTATAAAAAGGGGTAAATAATTGCACCCATTCCACTGGCTGTTTTAAGGATTAAAAATAGAAAAAGCACTAAGCATAATTCATATAGCATAAATTCATAGAGATTAAATACTTTAGTAACTATTAATACTATGGAGTCATAATGCAAGGAAGGAAAGAATGGAAGTTAGAGAAGAAAACAGAAATGCAAACCTAATTAACTCCACGTCAGGAGACATGATAGGTAGCTCCATCAGCAGCTCTCTGAACCATTGGGTAGATAATTTTAACCTTTTTGCATCTCATTTGTAGAATGAAGGAGAAATCTAGTGAGTGGATATAATTTCTAAGTATCCTTTCACTTCAAATGTTAAGTGATTTTTATGATTGTGTTCTACACTAGCCTTAACTAAGATACCTGGAAAGAACTTTTCTACATACTGAATTTCAGTGCCTAAGAAGTAACTTTCTCTGGAAGGTATTTTAATCTTAGAAGAGTTGACAGGCTAAGTGATAGGATATAGATCAAGGAGGTCTCTTAGAATCTAGATTGTTAAATATCACACTTATAAGTACAGTGAAGAAAATCAAGAGTGTTATGGCTACACTTTTTAATTCTTATGTTAGCAAACTTCAAAAAACACTCGTAAGGAGAAAAACTTATTTTAGAAACATTTTGTAGTCCTGGAATCAGATAAGGCAATAATTTCTCACTTGGTCTAATTGGAGGAAGTAGTTGCAATAAAGCAAAAAGAAATGAAGAAGAAGAAGAAGAAAAAAGAAAAACCCTTCCTGGAGGTTTCCACTGCCTTAAAATTACAGCACAATCTCATTAAGCAGTAATAGAAATGGAAATTAGTTGCTCTTGTAGTTCTGATTGTATTCCTGTTAGGTCATTTGCATACTGTTCAGTGATTGGATTACTGGTGAGGCTGAGAGGTCTCAGAATGCGTTCCTATGCATTTCATCTAATTGTACTGCTGTGACTATGAGGAGAAATCATTTCCTGAACTTAAATGATATGATCCTCATGGAAGCATACAAGCCTTCTTTAGATTTTAGATGAGTGTGAGAAGTGTAAACTCTTCTGATGTTGGCCCAAAGCTGCAAATTTTAAAAGCTTCAAATATACTTCCCCATGTTATGTCATGGAATGTTAATAACTTTCTTAACATTTCCAAATGTAATGAGCCAGTACTTACTTTTACAATAATGGCTGGTATGGAATGAACTAAATGAAAATCAGAAATAGCAAAACAGTTTCTGGTTAACACATACCACTTTTTTGTTCTCTGCTTTCTCTTCTTTTGTATAATTTGAGGATATAAAATAAGATCAGACATTGTTGTCACTTGGTGTTGATAGCTCAGTTCCATCTGTCAGCACTATCTTCAGGAGCACATCTGAGGAATTAGCTTTTTGAGAGACCCATACCTAAAAACCACTGAAATTCATAACATGAACATGGATATTGATTTTTAAATGAAGCACTAATGTCATTTGTTGGTTCTCCAGAATTGTCCAGCGTTAGCAGAATGCTCCAATGGTAGGGGAAAAGAAATGCGTGTTTTCAAAATGTTCTAAGCAATTTTCCTTAGTTTAGGCTTACTGATGACATTTCCTCCTTTTGCCAATTCAATCTTATGCTGTTGTTTTTTTTTTAAGGAATTTTGAAACTTGGATAATTTGAATCATCATAATGTTAATAGAGACGTATGTAACATTGTATCTATCAATTTGGGACTGATAATTTATTGAGCTGTCAGAGGCCCAGCCTCTTAAGAAGTAGCACTGTACTAATACTTAGTTCTGAATTCTTAGGATGTAGGACAGTGCCAGGTACGAAATGAAAATTGAATAAAGATGTCCTAATAAATTTATTAAATAATGAAAATGAAGACATTATCACAAAATGAGACTAAACACCCTCATAAAAGACTTTTAACACTAAGTTAAGAACACAGTTAATTTAAAGGAAACTTAAATTTAGCACATAGTAAAAGAAGATGAGCCCTAAATTCAGTGACCCAGGTTTATGTCCCAGTTTAAACATATATTCTCAGAGTAATTTTAAAATAGTTAAATCTCTGATTCTCCACATCCTCATTAGTAAAAAAAAAAAAACCAAAAAACAAAAAAACACACATTGCCTGTAACTTACATGGTTCCTATAAAAATTAGATATGTTCTATAAAATTCTAGATAATTGGGCAATTAGTATGTTATTCCATATTCTTTCCATTGTTTTTATGTTATTAAAAAAGGTCTTTATTAGAAAAAAATAAAAAACTTAAAATGCACAGAGTTAAAAATTCAAGTTCACTTTTACCCGTAGCACTGTTTTCCTGCTGAGAAGAAACTACAATTAGCAGTTTGATTTTTAAAATTTTATCCACTGACAAAACATACATACATAAACACACATGAAAATGGAATAGTAATTTTACTAAAGGAAAAGCTACACTGCTGTAATGAGGAGATCCCAAAATATACTGGGGGCCAAGGTACATGGTCACCTCTGGTACATTAGCTCTTTCATGACCAGTTTCCCTCCATCATGTTCCTCTATCATTCCCTCCACATTGTCCATATGTTTACAGGTAAGGCTGGCTCAGCTCTACGTAGTATTTGCAGAACACTAATAAGTGCAGAACACTTAACTCATTTAATATTAATAACATAGAGTTTCCTCTCATTAATATTAACTCACCTTTCAGAAAAGAAAACTGGAATATAAACAGGTTAAGTGCTTGCTCAAGTTTACATGCTAGTACTTGGCAGAAATTAGTATATATTAAATTATTCCTTCTGAAAGTACATTTATATTGGGTATATTTTTTTTCTGTTAGTATAAGCAACAAATGTTTCTCTTTTTTTTTTTAGCAACAACATTTATTTTCCTTTTTTTTTTTTAAGATTTTATTTATTTGACAGAGAAAGAGAGTGCACAAGCAGGGGGAGCAGCAGTGGGAGAGGGAGAAGCAGGCTCCCCACTGGGCAGGGAGCCGAATGCGGGCCTTGATCCTAGCACCCTGGGATCAGGACCTGAGCCGAAGGCAGATGCTTAACTGACTGAGCCACCCAAGCATCCACAACAACTATTTCTATTGGACACATTTCTAAAGGTAGAAGATCTGAAAGAAAATAAGTACAGCTTTTAATTCTGACAGAATCTGACCTCATTTTCCAAATAGCATCCTCCAAATTATACTCTAATGGGGTATGAGAATAGAAGTCTCCTGACATCGTCACTCACACTGGGTATTATAAATCTTAATACATACTAAAATAACTACCTGTGTTGCATTCTGTTGTCTTATATTGAACTATCCTATTTACTTCTGCAGATCAACATTTTATATGTACATTTGTGTATTTTCATTTTTTGGCCTATGACCCCTCCCACCTAATTATCTATCAAATTACCTTTCTTAAGAAAATGAGGATTAAAAAGTGTTACATAAAATTTCTGTCTGCCACAGGGTTAACTTTGTACATAGCAGATATTAAAAAATAAACTTGGGACGCCTGGGTGGCTCAGTTGGTTAAGTATCTGCCTTCCGCTCAGGTCCTGATCCCAAGGTCCTGGTATTGAGTCCCTTATGCCTTTATGGGGCTCCTTGCTCAGCAGGGAGCCTGCTTCTCCCTCTGCCTGCCCCTCCCCCTGCTTGTGTGCACTCTCTCTCTCACAAATAAATAAAATCTTAAAAAAAATAAAACTATAAATTTCTAAGAATCTATTTATATATATACAGAAACCAAGTAAAAGATAATGAGCATACCTTTTAAAGAAATGAAAATACTTAGTGACTTTATGCAGCTATCCCTCCTTTACCCCCTGATTTTTTAGTATGTTGGTAATATTTTTTCCAAATTATTACCTGTTTTTTCAAATTTCTCTGTCATCATCAGAAATTCATAATTGTTTAATATATTGAAACTTATTCTTTTCTGTTCATTGACTTAAGAACTTTGATCTTATGTAACCTTTTCCATTTCATACATTTTTATACCTTTCATAATTATATTATTTAATATTTTGTCTTGTTCTTTATCTGAGTTTATATAGTCTTATGTGCTCTTCTAGTTCAGTTACACCTTTTTATCATTAAACTCTTTAGTCAGTCTGTAACAGGATTTCTTTCTCTTTCTCTGTACTTTCTGGACTCTGTATTCTTTTTTTTTTTTCCTTGTTTCATTAACAGACATTTTTTTCATTAAATTAATTTATTTAGACATTTTTTTATTTTCTAAGTTTGAATATAGTTGACACACACTGTTACATTAGCTTCACATGTACAACTTAGTGATTTGACAAATTTATTCTTTATGCTATGTTCTCCACAAGTTTAGCTACCGTTTTTATCCCATTACATTGCTAATACAGTATCACTGACTGTATTCCTTATGTTCTGCTTTTTATTCCCATGACTTATGCATGGGAATAAAGTTGAGGTCTGTATCTCCCTCTCTGCTTTACGTATTTTATCCAAACCCCCGCTCCTTCCTTTCTGGCAAACATCAGTTCTCTGTTTATAGTTCTGATTCTGCTTTTCTTTTTTTTCTTTCTTCGGATTCCATTTATGAGTGGAGTCATAAGGCATTTGTCTTTCTCTGACTTATTTTACTTAACACAATACTGTCTAGGTCCATCCACGTTGTCTCAGATTGCACAATCTCATCCTTTTTTATGGCTGCATAATATTCCTCTGTGTGTGTGTGTGTGTGTGTGTGTGTGTGTGTGTATGTGTGTTTCTGTGTGTCTGTGTATAAATCTTCTTTATCCATTCATATATCAGTGGACACTTGGGTTGCTTCCATATCTTGGCCTGTAAATAATGCTACAATGAACATACGGGTGCATATATCTTTTTAGTGTTTTCATTTTCCCTTAGTAAATACCCAGTAGTGGGATAATTGGAACATATATTATTAGTTTTAGTTTTTTGAGGAACCTCCAAACTGTTTCTACAGTGGCTGTACCTCTTTATATTCCCATCAACAGTGCACAAGGGTTTCTTTTTCTCTACAAGATCTTCACCAATACTTGTTGTTTCTTGTGTTTTTTATTTTAGTCATTCTAACATGTGAGGTGATATCCACTGTAGTTTTGATTTGAATTTCCTTGATGATTAATGATGTTGAGCATCTTTTCACATGTCTGTTTGTCATCTGTATGTATCTTGGAAAAATGTCTACTCAGGGTCCTCTGCCCATTTTTTAATACGATTGTTTGGGGTTTTTTGGTGCTGAGTTGTAGAAGTTCTTTATATATTTTGGATATTAACCTTTTATTGGATATCATTTGTAAATATCTTCTCCCATTCAGTGGGTTGTCTTTTTGTTTCATTGTTTCCTTTGTTGTGCAAAAACGTTTTATTTTGATGTAGTCCCAATAATTTTTTTTTTTTTTTTTTTACTTTTATTTCCCTGGCCTTAGGAGACATATCTAGAAAAATGTTGCTACGGCCAATGTCAGGGAAATTGCCTGTGCTCTCTTCTAGGATTTTTATGGTTTCAGGTCTCACATTTAGATCTTTAATCCATTTTGAGTTTATTCTTGTGTATGGTGTTAGAAAACAGTCCAGTTTCATTCTTTTACATGTAGTTGTCCTGTTTTCCCAACACCGTTTATTGAAAAGATATTCTTGCCTCCTTTCTCAAAGATTGACCATATGCCAGACTCTTCTAATTCACATAGTTTTTTTATATCCATATATCAAATACTTTTTTTTTTTTTTCCAAAAATGTCTTTTGTACATGATAACCTTTAGGCTTATTTTGTCTAGCTTGTAACAAAATACTAAACTTTCCCTTTTTTACATGAAAACTGAACACTTCACAGGTTTCACATTGATATGCTTAAAATGATTTTTATGTAAACTTAGAGTTTAAATACATGTAATTTCATTGTAAAAAGTTAGTAGGAAAATATGAAGATTTTGTGTGTAGTATCTTATTGTGTATCTCCACTACACGAATGATCACTTTTTAAAAATTGAGCTACAGCATTCGTTTTAAAGCTGCAAAAATTCAAAATTATAAAAACCTTTCTGCTATTGAGCCTTTAGAGGTCAAGGTTAGAGGCCTATCAGATATTGAGGAAGCAGGGTGAGACCAGGCCATTTGACCACCGACTGTCCCTTCCTGTCTCCCCTCTCCGAGGCTGGGACCACCATGAGCTCTCCCAGAGGGGATGAATGGACCAAAGCCAGGATGGGGCAGGAATGGGAGGAAAAGGGACCTTGGAGGTGGTTAGGTCCTCCTGGCTTTCATTTCAGGGCACAGTGGCCAACCAAGATGGTATCCCTGGGTTTGACGGAGGGAATCCAAGGAGGCCCAGCTCCCGTTGAGGAGTGCTCCCACCCTGAGCTGCACACCATTTGAACTGGAGGTTCTGAAAGCTGCTCACAAAGTTGTAAAAGCAAACTGCCCAGAGTCCAGTGGCTATGAGAATGAGCACTGGTCCATGTTCTCGAAGGGTTACCAGTTCTTGTCAGTGGAAGGTATGGATATACCATAGCCCCATCACCCAGCTGGATGCCAAAGTATCAGCATTTAATCAATTCTCCTTATATACTTTTTAAAACTTTATTGAAATATAATTCATACAACATAAATTTCATCCATTTAAAGTATAAATTCAGGGGGTTTTAGTATATTCACGACCATGACCACAATTTTAGAACATTTTCACCCCAATAAGAAACCCATAAACATTCATTTTCTCCCCATCCTCTGCCCATCCAACTCCCAGCCCCAGACAAAACTGACCTATTTTTTTGTTGCTGTAGACTTGCCCCTTCTGGAATTTCATATGCTTTTTTTGTGCTTTTATTTTTTAGTAATATTAATATATGTGATCAGTGACCATAAATTCAAAGATTCTATAAACTTGTATCATTAAATGGTAGGATTTAACCATATATTTGAGCCTTTATAAAATATTGATATTTTTTATTTACAAAAAAGATTTTGTGACCTGCCGTTAAATATAATAAAAGACTAAGATACTAAATAAGGTTATTTATTAAATATCAGGTGTTTATGGATTTCCCAGGGCTTTATTCATGGAGAATATGTAATATTGTGTTCACTTCCATCAACTCCTACGTATTCCTGGAGTACGCCTTTTTATTTGTGTGTGCTAGTATATGCAAAATAGTTTTAAGGTTAGGCAAAGGAAAATATAATTACGAATATAAATCTAACCCCCAAAGCACTCAACACACCCTTCACACACACATGCTTTGATTTTCCTAAAAGTCATTGCATCAATTAAAACCATTACTCGTAAGCATATATTCACTGTTATTCTAGCAAAGAAGCCAGAGCCTATTTACTTCACAATGTTAAATCAGTTTTGCTTCTGAAGCAGTCAGGAGAGACATTTCAAATGAGGAAAATATAAATTGTGCTCTGTGTTGTGATTTGTAGATCTGGAGCAAAGTTCCCTTCTCCAACGACATCTTCCCCATTGTCCCTTCTAAGGTTCCTAGGATGATATACAAGGTATTTATTCACTCCTTCAGTATTTATCAAAAGGTCAATATTGGGATGTTGGCTTATTTTTTATTGTGTAACTCTGTCCTGTGCACTGCTAAACATTCAGCATCACTGGCTTCAAGTCAGTAAGTGCCATTTGATCTCTTTCCTTCATGGTAATAGCCAAAAACATGGTTTTACTCATTTCAAAATTTTTCATTACACTTGCCCCTGCCACCTTAGTTGAGAATCAGTGCTAGAGTGAAAATTCAGTAACATTCTTACTAATTACTGTTTCAGTTCAAATTCCCTTATCACATGCACTAAACAGATAATTAGTAGGGATGGGCTTTTTTTTTTTTTTTTTTACTGAAGTACAGTTGACATGCAGTGTTACATTAGTTTCAGGTAGAGGACATAGTGATTTGACAAGTCCATGCATTATGCTATGTATGCTCACCACAAGTGTAGCTACCGTCTGTCGTCATATAACACTACTAAAATATTATTGACTATATGCCCTTTGCTGTACATTTTATCCCATGACTTATTTATTCCATAACCAAAAACTGTATCTCCCACTCCCCTTTACCTAATTTGTCCATCCCTCCAACCCACTCCCCTCTGGCAACCATTAGTTTGTTGTCTGAATTAATTGGTCTGTTTCTGCTTTTTGTTCGTTTATATTTTGTTTTCTAGATTCCACATATAAGTGAATAATACGGTATTTGTCCTTGTCTGACTTATTTTATTTAGCGTAATACCTTCTAGATCTATCCGTGTTGTTGCAAATGGCAAGATCTCAACCATTTTATAACTAATATTCCATTGTATTTGTATACCATATCTTCTTTATCCATTCATCTATCAGTGGACACTTGGGTTGCTTCCATATCTTGGCTATTTTGAATAATGCTGCAAAAAACATAAGGGCGCATATCTCTTTTTGAATTAGTGTTTTTGTATTCTTTGGGTAAATACCCAGTAGTGGAGTTACTGGATTGGATGGCATTTCTATTTTTTAAATTTTTGAGGAGACTCCATTCTGTTTTCTATAGCGGCTGCACCATTTTACACTCCCAACCAATAAATGCATGTGAGTTCCTTTTTCTGTACATCCTTGCCAACACTTGTTATTTCTTGTCTTTCTCATTTTAGTCATTTTGACAGTTGTAAGGTGATATCTCATTGTGGTTTTGATTTGCATTTTCCTTATGATTAGTGATGTTGAACATCTCTTCATGTGTCTGTTTGCTATCTGTATATCTTTGGAAAATTGTCTTTTCAGGTCATCTGCCCACTTTTTTAATTGTTTTTTGGGGGTTTTTTTGGTGTTGAGTTGTCTAAGTTCTTTATATATTTTGAATATTAACCCCTTATCAGATTTATCATTTGGGAATATCATTTCCCATTCAGTAAGTTGCCTTTTCATTTTATTGATGGTTTCCTTCACTTGCAAAAAAGTCTGGGCTTTTGAGCTCTAGCACTTTTATGCACTCATGGTATTTTCATTTTAAGGGAGATGCAATGTAACATATAATGATTAGCCTAATATGAAGCATCCAGTAGGTTCATATTATTTTTTCTTGACTGCAGTGAATAGAGATTTTAAGGATATAGCTCTTAGGCAGTGTTACCGAGACAGCATTAATTAATGAGAAGAGAGAAGATACAGAAAATATATTAGGATAAAATTCTTGAGAAATTGTGATGAGATTGGTTTAAATACCTCTAAAGGAATGGGGGATAGAGGGAATAGCAAAAGGAAAGATTTCTATTTAATATAACAAGTTTTGGGGCGCCTGGGTGGCTCAGTCGGTTAAGCGTCTACCTTTGGCTCAGGTCATGATCCCAGAGTCCCAGGATCCAGCCCCATGTCTGGTTCCCTGCTCAGTGGGGAGTCTCACCCCTCTCTTACTCTCTCTCAAATAAATAAAATCTTTAAAAAAAATAATATAAGTTTTCCTAGAGCCCATCCTAGAAGCAAAGGCAACCACCAAAACATATTTTGTTTTAATTAAAATTCAGTACACAGATTAGCCTATGTAGTATATTTGCATTTTTATGTATGGACGTTATTGTTTATAATCATGATTTTGTCTTCCCAATCTCTCTCAAGCTGTTTTTGATATTTAGTAAAGACTTTAGTCTAATGGCTATATATATGTTTTGTACATATTGTTCAACCATAAACTCCTTTTAGAACATGGTATGTATTTATAAATTTAAGAAATTTGTTTTTTTAAGTAAACTATTTCATGTTATTTTCAAATAATGTGAAGTATAATTATATTCTAGATTTGACTTGATAATTACACAGCAATCTTCTCTGCATCCTGTGATTCCCCCCCACTCCAAAATAATTATCCTATATTTTCTAGTCCTATACATCTTGGTGTAATTTGGGTTATATCAACCGTCTGATTTAAATTTCTGTTGGATTTATATATTCATGAATTTTTGTTTGTATCAAAATTTCACCCATATTGATCATTTCATATATGTGGCTTTTCTTATTTTCACTAAAATCACTTTGGTATGCAACTCTTATATTAAATGTACAACTTTTTCACTATCATTTGTAAAATGTTAATTTGGCTTTCTATTATCATACATTTATAATGCTCTGTTATCTTTATGTTTGGCTTGCTGGCTCCCTTATATTCTTAGCGAAATATTGTTTACCAGTTAAGAAATCATTTTATTTGAAAAAAAAAAAAAAAGAAATCATTTTATTTGTAATATCAAAGTTTTTTAAAGGTAAATTTCATAGAGTATCTTCTTTAAGATGACACATTGGATATTTCTGGGTCCTCATTACCAAGAACAATTATGTTCTTTTATCATGGCTTTCCTTTACTTTATTGGTATACTAATTTATGTATACGACCATGTTTGTTTTTATATTGGTGGCAAAGAAGGGCATTATAGGGCAAGATTTTTGACCTGTCTGGTTAATATAGTTGACTTTTAAAGCTGTATATATATATGTGATATCCCTATGAAAATTTGACAAAAATTGAGAGATGATCCCAATTACTGACTAGAAAAAGCTGTATTTTCTCTTTAATTTTATTAAGAAATTGATGAGCTTTTTAATATTTGTGTCGTACCTAATACAAAAATCAAAAGCAGTATATGTTTCATTTCATACTTATAGCATCAGAATATTTAAAAATCCCTCCACTGTTTTTAATTATAAAATAGTTATAAATCTTAAACATTTAGAATAGGATAAATTCCAGAAAGAATAAATTTCATTTCTTCATAAACAAGGCATAGTTTAGGACATTATAGATATATTATCAATGTTTAATAAAACAATACCTGGGATGTCTAGTTGTCAAATATAAATGAATAACCCTGATTCATCCCAGTGTATAAGGTGAACTTTTTTATGCAGCAAAAAATAAGTTTATATTGCTATATTCTTATGTAGACACTAGATTTTTCCTCAATTTCATTTTAGTATAGTTAAAATTATTTTTTAAAAATAATTTATTTTTTATAACTGACCTTCAAATCACCCAGGGTTAAACTGAGAGGAAATTGATTAAAAATTTTTGCATAATTAATGAGACTTTTCCATTCTGTCATTTATTGCATATGCATTTTCACTTTGAAATTACTGTCTTGAATCCAGAAACTGTTGTGTTTATATCATCTCCTCAGTGCCTAGCGTAATGTGGCGATGGCTTTTATTCAATCAATATTTAATTAATGGACACATGTTAACACACACTTCCTAGATGGAAAACAAACAGAAAATTGGTCTAGATTGCTATTCTATCAGATGCTGATTTTGCCTGGATATTATTATTATTTGACCTCTTATTTCCAGTCTCAATTCTGCCTTAGGCTTATTCCACTGATTTGCCCAGCTAAGATCAGCAACCATCTGAGGATCTCTAAGTTAATACTGTGGGTCTTCATGATCCCAATCTGTTGTTGTTGAGCTTTCTACTAATATTAACATATAACCTGCTTAGTCCCATAAAATTTCTTCAGTTTGAATAAGTAGTTAAATTTTGGTAACTAATTTTTTTTTTTTTTTTAGACATTCTCAAAAGTAATTTCTACTTTGTTGTTCTAAAAGCACTTAACAAACTACAACCCTAGGGGCGCCTGGGTGGCTCAGCCATTAAGGGTCTGCCTTTGGCTTAGGTCATGATCCTAGAACCCTGGGATTGAGCCCAGCATCAGGTTCCCTGCTCCTCGGGAAGCCTGCTTCTTCCTCTCCCACTCCCCCTGCTTGTGTTCCCTCTCTTGCTGTGTCCCTCTCTGTCAAATAAATAAATAAAATCTTAAAAAAAAAAAAAAATACTACAACCCTAAAAAACAAAAAACAAAAAAACAGGGCCCATTTCAGTGTTGTTTTAGATGTAATAAAGTCTGGACAATCAATTCTTCTTATGTCTTCCAATGTCCTTATTGCAGGGTGAATTTACCTTCCAATTAATAACAAATGTGTTTCTTACCCTAAGATCTTCAGCCTAGATATTTCTGTGGGCTATATTAACTATTAGGTAGTGTCTCATCTTGGAAGACCTCTTCTGTAACACCCCTGAAAACTGGATTTCTAGTCTGTAAAATATCTAGAGCTTATTTCTTTTATTGATACAATCAAACAATTTCCTGGAGGTTTATAAATCCCTATCACATTGCTTACTTTTTTATCTGGGAGTTCAAGAGACTTGCTTAGGCAGTAAGGGAAAACAGCACATTATGTTAAAAGGGCATGAAGAGTATGATTTGATTATGTGATTATTCTATTATTTTTCTTCTCTAACTATCCTGTTTTTCCAGTTGCATACTTTTTATGGTACATAATCATAGCTGCATATTTTTTTATGGCTTTTTACCCTTGTTTTAAAGCAACTTTGGTAAGTGTAGGAAAAAAAAATACAGTTTTGAAAAGAGCTTTATGACCATTCCAATAAGTAACTTTCATACTTTTAGTTCTTCTTTGATACTAATGTTATGAGATAAATTGTTCTTTCTAAAAGCTTCAGAAATTCATGGATAAAAACATTTTTTAGGAGAAAAAAAAAAATCATTCCTAAAACTGAATTCTATGATCTTGTGATTCCCTTATATGTAAGATCTAAAAAAATCTCTGACCTAATTTTATTGACAGACCAATTTTGCTTGGTGTTACACAGTGATTTCTCTCACACACACATGGAATTTTATGCCTTAATGACATTTGCCTATTTCCCATTTTGCCATTATGTATCTCCTTTCTTTCTCCATTTATATTAATGGTTCTGCTCTTCTCAATTTAAATGTAAACCTCTCTTCTAAGTTAAAACATATATTAGAGTGTATATGAGCAAGAATACTTTTAGTGAATACTCAAGTGAATTTTAATGGAAATATAGCCTAATGACTCTGAGTTATCTTTTCTAAATTTATCATTAGGAGTATAGAAGAATATGATACAAGTATGTTTTCAAAAACCTACTTCCCTGTGAAAAAATTCAATAAACTATTAAAATCTGGGGTCCCAATTTTTTCATTTATTTTTTTCTACTCTAAAAATAATACTTAACTTTTTGCCAAGGAAGTAAACTAAACACAACAAATAGCAAAATCCAGTAACAGAACCCACAGCAATTTTTCAAGTATTTTACATAAGAAATTACAATGGCAAATAATATTCAAAAACCTTTCATCAAAACAGAAAATATGATAGATAGGTATGGGAAATTTATATTTCAAAAAAGAACTCTTGTTGAGTATCGTACTATGAAGTTTATGAGGAAAATGTGTTTTATGTGAAAATTAAATATTTAATGACATAAAAATAAGCATTAGACAACGTAGCTACGTAGGAGTCTAAATGCAATTAAAAATTTATTCTTTTACATAAACAATTTCTCCAGATGGCAGTAGTGCAGAAGATTTCCATATGGGTATCATCCGTTATTTAAATCAGATTTTTATTCTTCTCACTAGAGCTGTAGATAATAGTGCTATCAGAGTTCTTATAATTTTGTTTTTGGTCCGAGCCTAGTATTATAATCTTTATGCTATGAAATTATCTTAATGAATATTGCCCAGATAAACATCACAAATATATTTCAAAGAGGTCAAAGAGATTAAGCACCTAGGAACCAATGGAGTTGAGATTATAGAAATTATAGTCCATTGTATGGTATAGAATTTTCAGATTTAGTTTGGGGTTAATAGGTAGTTAGGTATCCCTGTCAAAATTTAATTAATGAATATTGGCAAGACAAATTAGGACATTTTCATAGCATAAAGATTATACTACTAGGGTCAGACTAAAGACAAAATTATAAGAACTCTGACAGCAAGGACATGTTTTAGACCTATTGGTAATACCTCTATAAAAATGTGATTTTGATCACTCAGTTCATTCAGAAAAAAAGATTGATCTTCAAAAAAGTAGTTAAATGAATCATGCTTTCTTTTTTACATGTATTTGTAATTCCATAAAGAATCACATTCATGAAATGGGATAAATTTACATTCTTACAGTGTACAAAGGTTCCCTTTTCTCAACATCCTAACACTTGATAATCTTTCAGCTTTTTGATAATAGCTATCCTAACAGGTATGAAACGGTACTTCCTCATGGTTTTGATTTGCATTTCCTTGATAGAATTGTTGAGCATCTACTCATAGACCTTCTTTTTTGTTGGCCATTTGTATGTCTTCTTTGGAAAAATGTGTATTCATGTCCTTTGCCCATTTTTAAATCTTTTTTTTTTCCTGTTGAATTATATGAGTTTCTTAAAGATTTTGGTTGTGAACCCTTTATCAGATATATGGTTTCAAACATTTTCTCCCATTCCATAGGTTAGCTTTTTATTTTGTTGGTTTTCTTTGCTGTGCAGAAGCTTTAGTTTGAGATAATCCCATTTGTTTATTTTTGCCTTTGTTGTCTGTATTTTTGGCAACATATCCAAAAAAGTCATTGCCCAGACCAATGTCAGGGAGTTTTTACCATAGGTTTTCTTTTGGGAGTTTTATGGTTTCAGGTCTTACATTTAAGTCTTTAATCCATTTCAAGATTGGTGTTTGTTGTTGAAAATGATGTAAGATAGGGCTCCAGTTTCATTCTTCTGCATGTGGATATCCAGATTCCCAACAGTGTTTATTGAAGAGACTATCCCTTCTTCATTATGGGTTCTTGGCACCCTGTCAAAGACTAGCTGAATATATATGTGTGGGTTTATTTCTTGGCTTTCTATTCTGTCCTTGGTCTGTGTACCTGTTTTTATGCCAGGACAGTTTTATAATGTTCTGATTACAGTAGCTTTGCAATATAGTTGGAAATCAGGAAGCATAATGTCTCCAGCTTTGCTTTTCTTTCTCAGCATCACTTTAGCTATTTGGGATCTTTTGTGGTTTCAGATGAATTTTAGAATGTTTTTCTATTTCTGTGAAAAATGCCATTGGAATTTTAATAGGGATTGCATTGAATGTGTAGATCACTTTGTGTCACAAAGACTTTAAAGGTATTAATTCTTCCAATCTAAGGCATGGGATATCTTTTCATTTACTTGTATCTTCAATTTTTTTGATCAAAATCTTGTTTTCAGTGTACAGATATTTAACCTCCTTGTTTAATTAATTCCTAAGTTTTCTATTGTTCTTGATGCTATCAAGTGGTTCTCTTGATTTCTCTTTCAGATAGCTCACTGTTATTGTATAGAATATAGCTTATTTTGGTATGTTGATTTTTGTATCCTGAAACCTTACTGAATTTAATAGTTTTTGGTGGAGCCTGTAAGGTTTTCTATATATAAAAAAATCATGTCATTTACAAACAGAGATCATTTTACTTCTCTCTGACTTGGATGCCACTTATTTTTCTGCCTCATAGGTCTGGCTAGGACTTGTAGAACTATGTTTAATAAAACTGGTGAAAGTGAGCATCCTTGTCTTGTTCCTGATGTTTGAGGAAAATCTTTTAGCTATGGGCTTGTCATATACGGCCTTTATCATGTTTTGATACATTCTTTCTATACCTTATATGTTGCGAAGTTTTATCATGAGAAAGAATGTTGAATTTTGTCAAATGCTTATTTACATCTATTGAGGTGATGTGATTTTTCTGCATTCAGTTAATGTGGCATATCACATTTACTGTTTTGTGTATATTGAACCATCCTTTTTTTTTTTTTTTTTAAGATTTTATTTATTTATTTGACAGAGAGAGACACAGCAAGAGAGGGAACACAAGCAGGGGAGTGGGAGAGGGAGAAGCAGGCTTCCCGCGGGTCAGGGAGCCCGATGTGGGGCTCGATCCCAGGACCCTGGGACCATGACCTGAGCCAAAGGCAGATGCTTAATGACTGAGCCACCCAGGCGCCCCAAGAACCATCCTTTTATCCCAGTGATAAATCCCACTTGATCATGGCACATGATCCTTGTAATGTGCTCTAGAATTCAGTTTGCTAGTATTTTGTTGAATTAATATAATATAATATAATATAATATAATATAAATTATTTATACCTAAGATAATTAGGGATATCGGCCTGTAATTTTCTTAAACTGTCTTTTACTGGCTTTTATATGAGGGCAATCTCAACTTTTTGAGAGAGTTTGCTATAGATTGGTATTAATTCTTCCTTAAGTGTTGCTAGAATTCACCAGTAAAGCCCTTTGGTTCCAGGTTCCATGTTATCAAATTTTTTGGCATTGGTATTTCTGTGGTATCAGTTGTAATGTCTTCTTTTTCATTTTTGATTTTTTTAAAGATTTTATTTTAGAGCAAGCAAACATGGGGGA
Source organism: Leptonychotes weddellii (assembly GCF_054177405.1). NCBI lineage: Eukaryota > Metazoa > Chordata > Mammalia > Carnivora > Phocidae > Leptonychotes > Leptonychotes weddellii. Next base: position 147,041,742 of record NC_138372.1, read on the forward strand.
GGGGCAGAGGAGGAGGGAGAGGGACAGGCTGACTCTGCGCAGAGTGCAGAGCCCAATGCAGCGCTCAGTCTCAGGACGTTGAGATCATGACGTGAGCCTAAATCATGATTCAGACATTCAACCGACTGAGCCACCCAGGCACCCCTCATTTCTGATTTTATTGGACTCTTCACTCCTTTTTCTTGGTCTAGCTAAGGGTTTGTCAATTTTATTTTTCAAAAAAAACCCCCTACTTTTAGTTTCATTGATTTTTTTCTGTTGTCTTTCTCATCTCTATTTCATTTATTTCTGCTCTAATCTGTATTTCCTTCCTTATTCCTAGAGTTCCTTGAGTGTAAAGTTAGATCATTTGTGATTTTTTTTTTAATTAAAGTATAATCAACATGCAGTGTGATGTTAGTTTCAGGGTACAGTATAATGATTCAACAATTCTATACTAATGTAGGTGCTTATTACTGTAAATTTCCCACTTAAAACTGTCCTTGATGCATCCCATAGGTTTTATTAGGTTGTGTGTCTATTTCACTTGTGTTGAGATATATTTTAGATTTCCCTTTTGATTTATTCTTTGATCCATTTGTTATTTAGAAATGGGTTTCATTTCCACATATTTAATTTTCCAGCTTTTCTAATGTTATTGAGATTTCTCATTTTATACCATTGTGGTCAAAAAAGATACTTGATATGATTTCAATTTAAATTTGTTAAGATTTGTTTTGTGACTCAACATCTCTCTTCTGGAGAATATTTCCTGTACACATGAGAAAAATGAGTATTTTGCTGCTATTGGATATTCTGTATATGTCTGTCAGCTCCATTTGGTCTAATGTATAGTTTAATTCCATTATTTCTTTATTGATTTCATTTCTAGATCATCTCTGCAATGTTGAAAGTGGCATGTTGAAGTCTCTTACTATTGCTAACTATTTCTGTCTTTGGACCTGTTAATTGCTTAATATATTTAGATGTTCCAGTGTTGGGCATATATACATATTTATAATGGTTATATTCTCTTAATGAATCGACCCCCTTGTCCTCATATAATGACCTTCTTTATCTGTTACAGGTTTTGATTCAGTCTGTGTTTTCTGATTTAAATATAGCTACCCGTGCTCTTTTATTTTTATTTGAAGGGAATATCTTTTATTCTTTCACTTTCACTATGCGTGTCCTTGACGTGAGTTCCTTAAATGCAGCATATAGTTGGATCTTGTTTTTTATTTTTATTCAGCCATTCTGTGTCTTTTCACTGGATAATTTAATTCATTTACATTTGGAGTAATTGTTGATAGACAAGGACTTTATGCTAATTTGTTTTCAGATTGTTCTGTAGTTCCTTTGTATCTTTTTCTGTCACTGTAAATTGATTTTTTCTTTTTTATAGTGGTATGCTTTGATGTTTTTCTGTCTTTTGTGTATCTACTATAGATTTTGCTCTGTAATTTTCATGAGGCTTAAATAAGACATAACAGTTCATTTTAAGCTAAACATCATATACAAAATCTCTACACATTTACTTGCCTCATTTTGTTTTTCTTTCTTTAAGACTTTATTTTGAGGGGGAGAGTTCATTGAGTTGTCTGTGTTCTCTTGAATCTCTCTGAGCTTCCTTAAAATTATTTTGAATTCTTTATGTAAATTTGTACCTTGCCATTCTTTGAGGTCAGTTACTAAAAATTATTTTATTTCTTTGGTGGTGTCGTATTTTCTCATGTTTCCAGTGGTTTTGAGTTGATATGGCTGATACTGAGGAAGTAGTCCCATCCTCTACCCTTTTTGAACTTGTTTTAGTGTGGATTGAGTTTCACCTACTCATGGCTACAGAGGCCCTGTCTGGATGGGATGCAGCATCTCTGATTATGGGGAACGTACAGTGGTGTAGTCACTTAGTTCCTTCATTTGTGGTCACTATTGGTGTTCTTGGTGACCAAGGATGCAGGTGTCTGCAGTAGAAGGGATGGCTTGGCCTTTTGGGACCCTTGTTGGTAAAGGCTGCTTGGGTCCCTCTGTTCTCCATTTTGCTTGTGGAGGGACGTCCGTGTTCAGGGGATTCCTCCGGCTGTCTGGTCTGGTGCATTAGCCCTCAGAGCAGCAGTAGTGCTGGGTCCCAGGGTCAGGACTATGCCCAACTTCTAAGGCACCGGGGACACAGGCACTGTTGCTGAGGGAGTGGTGCGAGTGTCTGAGGTGTGAGCACGAGGAGATCACCCATGGAAACAGGGTCTATGTCTTTAGGGTCCACGCTGTGATTTGGGCCCAGGGAATGTAGAGGGGCCAGAACTGATACAGTAGAATGAGCCCAGAATGACAGGGTACGGCAGTAGCCAGGATCCAGTGGGTAGGATGCAGCAAAAGTCCTGTTCTCATACTGTTCTCTAATTGTGTGATTGTTGTGGCCAAGTTTGAACATATATGACTTCTTTATTTGAAGAACGAAGAATAGGCTATAATTTTAAGATGCCTACAGTGACACACCACATTAAACATTAAATAGTGGAAATTAAAACCATCTTCAGTAAAACATGGCTGTCATAGCACCATTGTTTTTGTTTTATTCTATTTTCTCTGTAGAACTAAGATTGACTAACCTGTTTAAACTTTCCATTTATCCTAAAATAGTTGAAATGTCAGGGCAGTTATAGTGAAGATTTTTAAAAATTCCTTTAAGATAGTCTCTTTATTTCTGGAAAAGACAAGGGTGTGATCAGTGGTGCCTTGAGCGGCAGAGGCAAATGGATGAATCTTATTTCAATCATGAATAAAGGAACAAAGTAATAACACTATAAAAAATATTTTCTTTGGAGAAGTGGTAAAGGACTTCGAAATTCTAAAATTAAGTTTGACCTTATCGCTAACAGACTTAAGATCTTAGACTGTCCAAACTCTTTCATTACTTCTAATTCCAATACAGTAGAAATTTTAACAGTTTCTGTGGAAACCATATTTTGAAACCAATAATAGACTTTAACCATATACAATAACAGTGGTGATTTTTTTATTAGTAAATTTTTTGAACTCTCATAATTTACTCCTTCCTGCTGGTTCTTAGTTGTGTTTTTTTTTTCCTCTGGCATAAACAACTTGTTTCCCTGTTTTTATATTGCACTCCAATTTTAAATGAATAATATTCTCTTAGCTTTATTATCTACTCCTAGATCTCTCCTCTGGTTTAGCTCCAATATCTAGCATTTATTCTGTTAAATGACTCTAAAATACCTAAGTGAGGGAACATAGTAGTTCTTTATGTGTTCATAATGTGTCTATTATGCTTATATAGGGCAACCCTGTACCCAGATAGTGTTACAACTTGGGTTTAAAAGCACTTAAATCCGGTCCCTTTCAAAACATTTTTTTAAGAAGCTCTGCCTTGGATTATGTACTTGTAACAAAGAGGCGTGATTTCAAATGCACCCTGTGGAAAGATGCTTAGCTCAAAACTGTTTAATCATCTGAGCTTTCAGTAAGTTGTAATTTTTTTTTTTTTTTTTTTGCTAGTGGAGGGTCTTGTCTCCATGTGGGTGGCTGCTGACTGATCAGGGTGGTAGTTGCTGAAGGCTGGGGTGGCTGTTTAATTTCTTAAGACAGGAATGAAGTTAGCCACATCAGTTGACTCTTTCTTTCATGAATGTTTTCTCTGTAGTGTGTAATGTTATTTGATAGCATTTAACCACATTGGAACTTCTTCCAAAATTGGAGAGAGCTCTCTCAAACTCTGCTGCTGCTTTGTCAACTAAGTTTATGTAATATTCAACAATCTTCACAGCGTCTTCACCATGAATAGATTTCCTCTCAAAAAAAACCACTTTGTTCATCGGTAAGAAGCAACTCCTCATCTGTTAAGAGTTTTATCCTGAGATTGCAGGGATTCAGTCACATCTTTAGGATCCACTTCTAATTCTACTTCTCTTGCTATTTCCACATCTGTAGTTACTCCCCCTCCCCCCAGAGTCTTGAACCCCTCAAAGTCCTCCATGAGGGTTAAAATCAACTTCCTCCAAGCTCCTGTTTATATTCATATTTTGACTACTTTCCATGAATCATGAATGTTCTTAAAATGGCATCCAGAATAGTGAATCCTTTCCAGAAAGTTTTCACTTGATCTTAGCCAAAAGGCCGAGAAGCGATTCCTTTCCAGAAAGTTTTCAATTTATTTTTCCCAGATCCATCAGAGGAATCACTTATAGCCTTATAAAATGTACTCCTTAAACAATGAAACTTGAAAGTCAAAATTACTCTTTGATCCATGGGCTGCGTCAGGGATGTTCTGTTAGCAGACATGAAAACATTAATCTCATTGTGCATCTCAGTCAGAGCTCTTGCTGACCAGGTGCATTGTCAGTGAGCACTAGTATTTTGAAAGGCATCTTTTTCTCCTGAGCAATAGGTCTCAACAGTGGGCTTAAAATATTCAGTCATCCATGTTGTAAACACACGTACTGCCATCCAGGCTTTGTTTTTCCATTTGTAGAACACAGAGTAGATTTAACATAATTCTTACGGGCTCTAGGATTTTCAGAGTGGTAAATGAGCATTAGCTTTAACTTAGAGTCACCAGCTATTTAGCCCCTAACAGGAGAGTCAGCCTGTCCTTTGAAGCCAGGTATAGACTTCTCTCTAGCTAAAGTCCTAGATGACATCATTTTTCAATATAAGGCGGTTTCATTTACACTGAAAGTCTGTTGTTTAGGCTAGCCACCTTCAATAATTATCTTAGCTAGATCTTCTCGATAATTTGCTGCAGCACCTTGCGCTTTTATGTTACAGAGACAGCTCCTTTCTTTCTTTCTTTTTTAAAGGTTTTATTTATTTATTTGACAGAGCATAAGCAGGAGGGAGGCTGCAGGCAGAGGAAGAGGGAGAAGCAGGCTCCCCACTAAACAGGGAGCCCGATGCAGAGCTCAATCCCAGGACCCTGGGGTCATGACCTGAGCCGAAGGCAGACGCTTAACCCATTGAGCCACCCAGGCGCCCGAGACAGCTTCTTTCCTTAAGCCTCATGAACCAAACTTTACTTCCGCAGTTTCCTCATCTCTCTCAGCCTTCATAGAACTGAAGAGAGTTAAGGTCTTGCTATGGATTAGGCTTTGGCCTAAGGGAATGTTGTGACTAGTTTGATCTTCTATTCAGACCGCTGTAACTTTCTCTGTACTAGCATAAGGGGTTTTGCTTTCTCATCATTTGTGTGTTCACTGGAGTAGCACTTTTAATTTCCTTCAAGAACTTTTCCTTTGCACCTTGGCAAACTGGGGCCAGAGGCCTACCTTTCAGCCTATCTCAGCTTTTGACATGCCTTCCTCACCAAACTTAATCATTCTAGCTTTTGTCTTAAGTGAGAAAGTGGTGCCTGGGTGGCTCGGTCAGTTAAACATCTGCCTTCAGCTCAGGTCATGATCCCAAGGTTCTGGGATCGAGCCCCACATCAGGGCTCCCTGCTCGGCGGGGAGCCTGCTCCTTCCTCTGCCCACCCCCCTGATCGTGCTCTATTAAATAAAATCTTAAAAAGAAAAAAAATGTGACTCTTCCTTTTACTTGAAAACTTAGAGCCCATTATAGGGTTATTAAGTGGCCTAATTTCAATATTGCTGTGTCTCAGGCAATAGGGGGGCCTGAGGAGAGAGAGACAGGGAAATGGTGGGTCAGTGGGGGAGTCAGAGCACATACATTTATTAAGTTCACCATCTTATACGGGCATGGTTGGTGGTACCCTAAAATAATCACAACAGTAACGTCACTCGTCATAGGTCATCACAACAAATAGAATGGAAAATGTTGAAATCCTGCAGGAATTACCAATTAGACATTACTATTAGAAAAATGGTGTCCACAGACTTACTTGATGTAGGGTTGCCACAAAGCTCAATGAAGTGAGAGATGCCAGTATTCCTGTTAAAATCTATACAGTCTATCCTTCCCCAGTCTCACCTCTTCTGTCAATCTTTTCTCACCTCCCCAGACACCTGAGGTCTCTGGGTAAAGCCTCATAGCTGTCAGTGCCTTTCTTACAGCACTTACAATGGAATCTCGTTGAAGACAGTAATTTCATTTAAATATTCAACCCTAACACTCTGTTGCTAAAAAACTGGAAAATTGCTTGCTAAAATGAATTAAAATTATTAAAGTCAATGCTTGCTTTCAGTTACAGCTTGATTTTAAGTTTATAATCCGTCTCAAGCTGATAGAAGATCTGGGAAACATTTTTAAATAGAATCATCGGTCTAAACATACAAAAGTGCTTCCAGGATACTACAGAAAGCATGTTGAAATATACAGGACCAGTTTTGCTGCTTTTGCCTTATGTAATCAGCAACCACAGGTGTTTCCTTGTGCTGTGTGAATTGTTGAACACATAAAAATGGTAATTATTCTTGTGCTTTGTGGTTTATTTATAAAAAGGTATAAAATATAGTCACAATATTAAAATTAAACTCTCTAATGGATTTTGTTAACCTGGATTGTAAATGCCACAGCATTCAACAATAATGTAAAATATATACCAAATAACTTAGTTGTTTTGTATGTGCAATGCATTTAACTAGTTTCAGCCAATTCGTTCATGACCATAGATGTGTCAGCTGAGGAGGTGAGCTCATCTCAGACATCCTATAAAGGAAATACTTGCTGGTTAAAGAACTACAGTTACTTGACAGCCTCCAACTATTAATGATTTCAGGGGCCACCCCCTAATGTCCTTGTTGGCTTTCTGCCTGATTGCCTTCAACAACAAAACCAAGAAACTTAACATTTCCAACTTCTCAAAAGGTGTAACATATACCCACTTTCTTGCATGGCTTTCTATCTGAAATGATGCTCTTCCCTGGTAATCGCAGAGCCAATGATTAAGCAGATCAGGAATACTAGAACTTTTCTGTCTACCATGCAGCTTCTTTACCAGGTAATCTTTGGTTTAAAGCTCTCCATTGGGTTGGCCAGGACTCATTTGTATCATAATCAGGTTTTCCCTAACCAATCCTGCTTTATCCTCCCTTTGTCTTTCAGAGGCATAATCCTGCAGTAGACCTCTTCCATTCATAATTGTGTCAGCATTTACTTTTTGGAGGATATGACACAGCAGTCCCAGAAGTGGGATTTGGGGACTGCATCACTTATCACTTTACTGACAACAAAATCCACAATGCAGGGAGTTTGTGAGACATGGGTAATCCTTAGCACAAAGTGGTGCCTCAATTGCTTTAATCCTCACTGGTAGTGACTTAGCAACTTGAGAGAATGGTTTGGGAAAAAGTAATGCCCTGGTCATTGCAGTGTTTAGGATTTTGAAAAAGTCAAGGGAAATCATGCATACTAAGATAATGAAATTGACTAATTTTTAATAGTGTGGATGCCTGATGGAGTGATAATGGGAAATATTTAAAGAATGGAAAACTAACAGTAAAGACTCATTGGCAGCTTACAAAGCAGCCATTATGAATTCCCATAGAAGAGCAGACAAACCAAAGACAATTAAATGCTCAAGATTTTTTGGAAAAACTGACTCTAAAACATGGGATGGGGAATCTGGTGCATATCCCTCAGGATTTGGGCTTACCAGACCTTTCTGAAACTTCAAAGTCTGAAGAGTTGACCTCCCTGTTAAAAGATAGCATTCTCCTGAGCCAAAGAAGACATCACAATTCAGGGGATACTCCAGAAGCCTCTCCCCCAAAAAGCAGTAGGAGGCCCATCAGGACTTGCCTTGCCACCTCTCTGGCTGCCGGATGGATAACAAAGTTAAGTGCCAGTATAATTCAAGCAGCAACACCTGGATCTGATTAAGAAAGTAGCTATGCACCTCAGAGGAGCTTTAATAATTAGCTCATGTTAACAAATTGAAACTAGTTTTTGAGGGTGCTTAATCAAGAGAGCTAGAACATAGGACTAGATAAGGGAGAGATTATTCACATGCGCTTACATACCTGAGACACAGAGCTCAACATCCTGACAAGTAACTTAGAGCATGACTCGAAGCTGTGGATGGCTTAGTGCATGTGCAGCTGCCACAGTGCCTTCTTAGAGGCCGTGTCCTCCAAGATGAGGTGTCCACAGTGGATACAGAACTCTACAAGGCCTTGTGTCCTCAGTAGGAAGATGCATGTGTCTGAGACCAAGATATGGAAGAATGAGTGCCCCAGTTACCAGTTATTTCCATGACCCACTGGAAGGTTTAGACTTCCCATCTTCACACTTCTGAGATTACAAGGTTAGTGGTCTTCCAAAATGGGACCTTCTCTAGCCACGCAGCGTACAATGATCCTTTAAGTTGTAAGACATGGGTTTCACCTAGCCAATTTTGACTTTTTTGTAGATACCTAGAGACAAGAGGAGTCACCCTCTAAGTAGGAATAATTGACCCTGATCAGCAGGAGGAGCGATTGTTTACTTGCTGTTAAACAATTGAGGTAAGAAAGATTATGTGTGGAACTCAAGCCACTCCCTGGGAACCTATTGTTATTTTTCTTTCCCAAATGTGGAAACCAAGTATAAGTGCAGAAACTCCAGTGTGACAAGAGAATAATTTCCAGGATCCCAGACCTCTTAGGAATGGGGATTTGAGTTATATCACCAGGGAAGCCACTGAAACCAGTATGAATGACCACCTAAGGGAAAAGGAAATTTTAGAAAGGTTAGTGAAGGGGCGGGTGTGGTTAAGAAGTACCAGTGACAGCCCAGGCTTCCCTGCAGTGATGAGTGTTAGAGTTTATCCCACTACCTGTCCTCCTAAATTTCCCCTCAGAAAATTGGAGCAGTTGCTGTCAAAACAGGTTACAAGGGAAGGATTTTGCTGAACATGGAGGTGTGCTGGCGCAGATCTCACCAGTTGCTGGACAGATCAGCCGATCACTTAGCCTGTTAGATATACTAGTCTGGACATTTTGCCTAATGCAGGACTCCTCGAATGGGCAGTCTTTGCTCTGAAACTCCCATTAGGTTGCCGAGAATTTGTCATGTCTGCATCGTGATCTTTGCCTCCATAGACATTTTACACTCCTAACCCATCTCAGTGTCTGTTTCCCAGAGGACCCAGTGAATGCAATTGCTGTGTTAATGATAGTCTCAATAGATTATAATTTTATAAATTCCCAGGACCTTTTATAAACTTGTCTCACACACAGTCCTCACTTAGGATCTAGAGCTAATATAGATATAATTACTTTATCCACCTCCACTGCATCTTGTCAGGAAGCAGATTTAATAGATACCTAATTTTGATAAAACTTACATCTCTCTGGTCTTGAACTGATAAGACTAAAATTCTTTTTAGTCTGTGTGTTTTGTGAAGCATAAAAGCTACTTGTTTTTATAGCATACTATTTATTCCAACATATTATTCAATAAGACTATGAAATGTAATTCTTCACCACCATTCATAACTAGTATTAATAACTACAGAACAATGTTTGTGAAAAGCAGGAGTAGGCGTTTCAAGGATATGTGCATATGATTTATATAAAAAGTGCTTTAAAAACTGGCTGAATGCAATTCCTTATTCTGGGTAGTGAAAGTGGGTGATTTTTCTAATTCTTTTGTATTGCTTCATTTTATTAACTCAGAAAAGACTCATTATTTTTGTTGAACTAAGGAGAAGAATAAACTTCTTGAACTCCGCCCCCCCCCCCAAAAAAACAAAACAAACTTCTTGAACTCCTTTGAGGTCGGTTAATGTGTGATCCTAAGAGTTATAGTTAGCCCTTATATAGACACACATACATCCTTAAAATTATAAAATGTACTCCTCCTTTGAGATAAATTTAAAAAAATGGCAGGGTAGAAAGTGGCTATCAAGGGAAAAGATGCTATAGATAGTTGTTAAATGCAATAGAGTGATGAAAGCTCATATGAACAAATTTCTGGATATAATTATATGAACGTATAGATTAAAAAAATTATTGTCAAAAAATGGCAAAAATACCTACTTACATAGGACTTTCCAAAAATAAAATATTGGATCTTTGTCAGAATTTATTGTAGAAATTGGAATACAATATATGTTTAAAATACATTGTAGGTTTAAGGAAGAGATCGCTCCTACTTAAATGCAGTGTAGGCACTAAGCAGTATAAACTGCTTCTTAAGTCATAGGATTGAATTAGCTACTATAAAAACTTTTTTGGGGCGCCTGGGTGGCTCAGTCGTTAAGCGTCTGCCTTCGGCTCAGGTCATGATCCCAGGGTTCTGGGATCAAGCCCCGCGTCGGGCTCCCTGCTCTGCGGGAGGCCTGCTTCTCCCTCTCCCACTTCCCCTGCTTGTGTTGTCTCTCTCTCTCTCTGTCAAATAAAATCTTTAAAAAAACAAAAACAAAAACTGTTTTGCCCACAAACAGATTTGGACTGAGGGTTCTGGAGGAGAATACCATAACTATGGAAAGAGGAGAAAATAAATTTAAAAAAAAAAATCAAATTTTCTGACTAAAAGGAAAACAGAAGTCAGAGGTATGCATATTAATGTGAATATAGAAAAATCAAGAATAGCTTCTGAAAGAAACACAAAATCAGACCTCTTTGCCCTGAGGTATCTGCCTTTAATTATTTCCTCAGTACATTCTTCTATTTTAACTTCAGTATTTATTTTTTCATTTTTCTTCCCCACATTTCAAATACATTTTTCCCTTTTATTATGTTAATCACTATACATTACATCATTAGTTTTTGATGTAGTGTTCCATGATTCATTGTTTGCGTATAACACCCAGTGCTCCATGCAGTACGTGCGTGCCCTCTTTAATACCCATCAGGCTAACCCATCCCCCCGCCCCCCTCCCCTCTAGAACCCTCAGTTTGTTTCTCAGAGTCCATAGTCTCTCATGGTTCATCTCTCCCTCCGATGTCCCCCCATTCATTTTTCCCTTCCTGCTTTTTTTTTTTTTTAAACATATAATGTATTATTTTTTTCAAAGTTCTTCATTATGTACTACATGTTTTCTATATTTTCATGTACTTTCAGACAAACTTTCTCTGTCACTAGATCCTTGTCAGTAGGTACTTTGAAGTTTGAGTGGCTCTATTCATTGTATTATGTAGAAGCTTATCACAAATTATGTATATATATATGGAACTACACCAGATTCTGAAAACACAAAGTTCTTATTTAATATAAAATGGAGTGGTATAACAATTGCTTATCATCTAAAAAATGTATAAACTAGATGTTTATTCAAGTTATCAAATTAAAAAAATTAAAGATTTATTTGAGAGAGAGAAAGAGCATGAGTGGGAGGGACACACGGAGAGAGAATCTCAAGCCGACTTCACACTAACCACAGAGCCTGACAAGGGGCTCAGTCCCCTGATCCTGAGATCATGACCTGAGCTGAAACCAAGAGTCAGATGCTCAACTGACTGAATCACTTAGGCGCCCCTCAAATTTTTAAAATTTTTATAAATTTCCACCCTCTATACTTGGTGATAAACTGAAAGTGTAACAGTCATATAAAACATTCTATAGTGAATATTACAATATCAGTGATATTAATGAATTTAGCAAGTACATTTACACTTACGAACACAAACACACTGCCTAATTATGAAAAGGCACTAAGATTTTAATATTTCCCATTTATAGAAAAGGAAGTAAGGTTTAGAACAGTTCAGTGACGTTACTTAGAAATAATCCCATTACCAAGTCCTTGGCCTCCCAATGATACTTCTATTAGAGCATAAGTGACAAAAATTATATTAAGACATAGTTGCTTGGGCGCCTGGGCGGCTCAGTTGGTTAAGCGACTGCCTTCGGCTCAGGTCATGATCCTGGAGTCCCGGGATCGAGTGCCGCATCGGGCTCCCTGCTTGGCAGGGAGTCTGCTTCTCCCTCTCCCACTCCCCGTTTGTGTTCCCTCTCTCGCTGTGTCTTTCTCTGTCAAATAAATAAATAAAATCTTTAAAAAAAAAAAAAAAGACATAGTTGCTTTACATGTGTATGAATTAAATATATTTTCTTGACTTACAGTATTTTAGAAGTGATTATTCCAAAGCATTCCTGATTATTTTTGAATAAGTTAACTGGGTGCCAAAATTACTCATTTCTATGTAAAATGGATTATCATTTAAGATAATTGTTTCATTCTCTTAAAGCTGCTTGGTTATATTAGATTTATTTATTGTGCATAGTATGAATATTATATCTCATTTATTATTCAAATGTTAAATATATGAAGAAATGTGCAATTACATGAAAATAACTGAAATTAAAACAAGTCTGTAATCCATTTTATGAAACCTTGAAGTCAGATGAATTTTGAACTTTTAGAAAGATACTGAATGTATAAACCATTTAAATAAAACACTCCTATCATTCAATAATCAATTACTGATTACATAGGGACCAAAATTATCCCACATATGTGAGATAAATAAAAATTTTACAAAGCCTGACATCAGTTCTGGTCAAGCTTTATTACCAAATGTATTAAGATTAGCTTGGGACCAGTGGACAAATGAGCACAATATAAACAAAATCAATAAGCCAGAAACTTTTCTTTGTAAAACTTTTGTGATTACAGATGGCATAAAATAGATTTTAGATCTGTAAAGAAGCATAGAGTATCAGTGTCAAATAATAATAAAAACACTGAGTGACATAGTCTGTGATATTACTGAAGGAACAATGTACTTTTCATTGAAAAGGCCAGTAATGTTTCAAAGAGTGAGAAGTTGTCAAATTAGAGTAGTTTTACTTACCTGATTGATAATTACGCCTAAATATAATTAAAATGATATTGGTGATAATACAAACAAATACACTTATTGGAGGCTAAGTGCCCAGGTAGCTCATTCAGTACTCAGGCAATACTTAGAAATAGCTAATATTAGCAATCATAAAGGGAGAAAACAGAATCTTAGAGATATTGAGCAAGGTAACACAACTGGTAAGTCTTGGAGCCAAAATATAACCCAGATCGTCTGATTTAGTCTAAAAGAACTAGGTTCTAATGCATAAAATTCTCAGTTGCATATAAAATGTGGCTTGAATTTCAGTTTTATTATTTGGATTCAACTCTTTAAGTCGCAATGGGAGATAATGTTTCTAAATAACAACTCTTTGAAATTTTGTTTTTATATACCCTTTAATAAATTTTAGTGATATAAAATGTATAATGAATACAAAGAGTATTTTCATAGAAACTCATGTTAGCTAAACTTACCACAAGGCAAATGTGTTTTTTTTTTTCCCCTTAACCATTAATGGGTAAGCCCGTAATATTTTGTATTTTTTGTAGTGTTTGTCTTAAGTAAAAAGGCATATTCCATCAGAATTTGAATTGTACTAAGTCATATTGGCACTTTTATTTTTTTAAATATATATTTACTCAATGATTATGTGAAACTTTTTTGTCAAGTATTTTTGGTGTGCTTGAAATAAGATTATGAAGTTATCCCTGACCTCGGCAAATCCAGTTTCTATGTTTATTATTGCAGTTTCTAAAAGGCATTTCAATTCACCAGAATTACATTTTTAGAATTTATAATATTTCTTAGCATGAACATGAGAATAACTAAAAAAGTCAGTATTAGAACTTAATATTTTTTAAAAAGCTGAGTATTTTAGTACATAGATATATCCTGATGTTCACCTCAATCCTGAAAATTAGGTCTTATGATCATGATACTGAGTTAGAGAAACTTAAAGGTTAAGATGTAATACATTTCCCAAAAGCGTATAGATGGTATGATAGGTTTTCTACTATGACACATAGCATAACAACAACAAAAGTATATACTCCCAAACCTGCAAATCAATTGAGCAAATCAGCATAGATATTTACTCTAGGTAGGCAAAATATAAATCTCTTGTTCTATAAATCCAACTATTTTTTGTGTTATGTTTTATTTCATTGATTCTACCCCATTACAGTGTCATTATAAAAAAAAAAAAAAAAAGTGTTTAGGTTTTTGCACCTAAATCCCAAAACAATTTTGTGTATATATATATATATACTTGTCGCTAAAGGCAAATTATTTCTATAACAAATACATGTGCCCCTTTTAGGACATCGTGTACATGAATTGTTTTATAGCACAAGGATCTAATATATGTTGTTTGCAGTGTAATCATGTCTTAATTTTCCTTTTTTATTTGCTCTGTCTCCTTTCCTCTCAGAAGTCAACACTATGATGGAATGGTATAAAATATTCCCGAAGGTGTCAGTATTTGAATTAGATGTAATAATGCTGCTCACTATTATATAGGATTTTTCTTTTGTTTTTCAAAATGAAAAGAGCTTTACTATTTTGCCTGATTTTAAAAAAAAATATATTCCTTGAAAAAAATCTATAAGAAAATGGAAAATAAGATTCAAAACAAAAAGCAACAATAGAATCATGCAAATATAATACCTAGAGAAAAGGTGTTAGAATTTTGAAAAACAACCTTTAGGAAGCTACATTTCTCTTTTTCTCTGACATGTTTCTTTCAGTGAAAGAAAGAAAACAAACTTTCAACCTTTCCACTTTTGTACTTCCTGATGTCTGAAATTCATTTTTTTTAAGGGGTTTCCTTTCTCTTTACAGATATTCCTTTAGCTATTCTTTTAGGGTAAGTCAGGTGAAGACCAATTCTCTTAGTTTTCCTTCATCTGAAAATGTCTTTTTTCATCTTCATTTCTGAAGGATATGACGTGACAGATCTTTTCTTTTAGCACTTGAAAAATATTCTGTCATTTTCTGGGCTCTGTGGTTTCTGATGAGAAATCTGATATCATTAAAATTGTTTTTCCCCATAGGCAAAATTTCTCTCATACCGCTTTTAAGATTTTTTTCCTTTTTCTTTAAGTTTCAGAAGTTTAGGATGTGTCTTAGTGTGGATTTTTGGGGGTTCATTTTGCTTGTAGTTTACTCTAATTTTTGAATCTCTAGATTTCTATAGTTTGACAAATACAAAAATTCCCAGCTATTATTTATTTGACTACTTTTTTTTTTTTTTTTGGTAGCTCTATCATCTGTGTTCTCTCCTGGAATGCTAATGACATGAATGTTAAAATTTTTTTTTTTTTAAAGATTTTATTTATTTATTTGACAGAGAGACAGCGAGAGAGGGAGCACAAGCAGGGGGAGTGGGAGAGGGAGAAGCAGGCTTCCCGCTGGGCAGGGAGCCTGATGCGGGGCTCGATCCCAGGACCCTGGGATCATGACCTGAGCTGAAGGCAGACGCTTAACGACTGAGCCACCCAGGCGCCCCGAATGTTAAAATTTTTAAATAGTCTTTCAGATCTCTGAAGCTTTAATTTTTTTCAATGATTTTCTTGCTGTTTAGTTCATTTCTATTGTTCTGTCTTACAGTACACGAATTCTTTTCTCTGCCCCTTTCATGCTGCTGTTGGTCCCATCCACTCAAGTTTCTTATTCAGGTATTGTATTTTTCATTTCTAACATTTGCATCTGGTTCTTTATTGTCTTCAGTCTTTGCCGAGACCTTCTGTTTCTCTGAAGAGACTTTTTTTTTTTTTTTTGAAGAGACTATTTTTGTAATTATTGTTGAAACATTTTTATTATGGCTGCTTTAAACTCCTTGTCAGAGCATTTAAACCTCTCAAGTCATTTTTGTGTTGGTATTTGTCTTTTTCCTTCAGTTTGAAATCTTAGTTCCCAATATGACAAGCGAATTTTGATAGTAAGCTGGATATTTTGTATATATGAGACTTTGGATCTATGACCATGCTCAGGCAAGGGAAGGGTGTGCACCACTTGAATCTATGACTGGCAAGGGAAGGGTGTGCACCACTTGGATCTATGACCGTCCTCTGGCAAGGGAAGGGTGTGCACCACTTCATTACTACCAGGGATTGTGGAAGTTCAGGTTCCCTGTGTGGCTTCCACTAACACTGTGGGAATAAGCAGCTCATTCCTGTTACATGGTGGTCAAAATCCTGTCTCTGAACCAGGCCTTTTCTGACAACACTGCGGGAGAAGAGAAGGGTTGTCTTCTGTTGGGTGGGGGTAGAGATCCAAGCTCTCGACATGGTCTTTATTGACCTCTGTGAGGGGGGGAAAGGCTTATTATAGCCCAGCAGAGATAAAAGTCCTCCATCTCTACTTGGACTTCTTTGACCCCACCCAGGTAGGGGATTTGCAGTGCCTTCTTATACCCTAGCAAATGTGGAAACCTTGGCTCCCCGTTTAGCCTTTGCTGGCATTTGGTGGGAGTGGAGCCAGTGGAGTAAAAGTGGTTATTTTCTAAAAGCTTTTCTTTTCTGTTCCTTTGGCTAGAGAGAGAAGTTACTTTTTAAAAATTTTACTACTATTATTATTATTATTATTAGTTTTTAGTCTAGGACCCTTGGTATTGCTGATTTCCGACATCTTCAACAAGTCTGAAAATTTAGACTTGAAATGGCAAAACGAAAATCCAGGAAAATTACCGCATTTACTTCTACTTTACTTAGCATGGATACTGAATGAGAAAGAATTTGAAATGTGTATTGAAGAAAATATCAGTTTGTAATCTAAAATAACTTTCTTTGGCTTCATTTAATCCAAAATTTTAATATGAAAGTATATTAAAGATAAGGCCATGTTCTTTCTAATAGCCTCTTAAGCTTTACCCTATTATATATTGAGGAAATGTATCATTCCTAATTTGTTACGTGAACAGTTGGAGGCAGAAATTTCTATTCTAGAAATCTGTGCTATATTACATCTATTTGAAAATTGGTTTTAAAAAACTCTTTCATAAGTACAGTTATAAATGGTCTTTATTAATTCCTAATGTGCATGTTACAACTCATAATATTTTTAAAAAGCATGTTAAGTAAACAATATCTGTTTAGAGCTTTTAGAATTTACACATACAATGTAACATTACACCTATATGAAATCAGCTAAATGTGGTAGCTTCCTGCATTTAACAAGTCAGAAGTAGGGGGAAAGAATGGGAGAGGGAGACAGCAGGAGAAATGCAGAGAGAGATAGTAGCCAGTGTGGCCAAAATCAATAAATGTTCTGTTCTGCAGGACATCAACTGTGAAAAATGGGGAGGAGCACAGATTTAAAGTATGTTTTATTCTGACTTGGGTATTTTTCTGCCCTTTATGTTAGTGGTAGCTTAATGAATTATGCTGCCAGATGATAATATTTTTTTCCAAAATAGATAAGAGGAAGACAACCTGTTAAAACATAAAATCCACATTTCATCCATTAGGTTAAAATATAAAATTGCCACTTTTATAGGTCAATACAGTAGAATTTTGGCAATTTCATACTTTAAAAACCATTATACAGAAATTTTTTGACCTATGTAAAAAATGACTTACATTGATTAATGTTAAAGTATTTTTAAGAGAATAGTAAACTATCTTAGATCCTTGGGGCGGGGGGGTGCTTTATCACGTGTTTAATGACTAGCTGAGTTTTAATTAAATCTGCTTCAGAACTTACTTTTTCCTGTTTTTTAATAAATCTGTGGAGAGTTGACTTACATAGAATATTCAGTCTTTAAAGCACAAACCCTTCAATCCTCATTTTACCTGTAGTTCAGAACAAAAGCAAAAGCCCTAAAGCTATTACATTGGGTAGTTTGTGTTTCTATCCAGTCAAGATCAACTTTCCCAGCAAATTACCGGGTAACCAGGATAAATTCTCAAGGTATTGATTCAATTAAATTCATGTTGAATAGTTTTTTTTTTTTTCTTTTTCCCCCTCAGTTGAGTAGTTTTTGTTTTTTAATTATTTTACAGCCTACTTTTACTATGCTGTTTTCAGCTTGGGTTTGTTTTTTTTTTTCTTCTTCAAAGGGTTTCTTAAAGAGGCCTTAATTTTATCTTAATTATTAAAAGAGATCAATCCCTTAAAAGCTATTGTTTATTCTCCATCTACAGACACCACTTTAATCTGTCTTCAAAAGTATTCGTTAGTTTTTGAATCGTAATGGCAACAATTTAGTTGACTAGGGGATTGCAGCATTGGTATCCCACAAAACAATGATTTAACCTCTACCCACAGATGAAAATAACTCTGGGAAAACTTCAGATGACAGTGAAGAAGTTGCAGCAACCCAAAAGAGCACAAAAACCAAAGACCGCTGCATAGTAAGTATAGAAAGCATTTTACCTGCCTCACCCTACCCTCCAGGCCTATGCCTTTCAGGGGCAAGAGGAATTCCCTAATTCCCTTGGCTACTACTTCTCCCCACCCCATGGGGCAAAAGGAGAGCAGAACTATAGTAGACTTTGTCACCGAGGACTCCCAGTCTTCACCAATGGTGACCCCAGCTGACACAGTTCTCTGAAGCCCCCACTGGTACCCCTTTCACTTGAGGCTTCCCTGCAAAACCTGGAGCCACTATGCACATGTCTGGGACCCAGACTTATTCGACAAACTGCCCAAGGCAAGGTCATCATGCCCACCTGCAGGCAAAGATATTTCTCCACCAAAGTCACTCCCTGAAGTATGGAAAAGGTGAATGCTCCTTTGAAAGCATATATACAGATACGAGACTATAAGAAACAAAAAAGCAGGAAAACATGACATCACCAAAGGAACACAATATAATTCTAGTAACCAACCCTAAGAAATAAAGATACATGAATTGTCTGAAAAGATTCAGAATGATATTTTGTCTAGTGTTATTCAGGTGTAATTGACAAAGCTGTAAGATTTAAAGTGTACAACATGATGACTTGATATATGTGTGCATACACTGTGAAAAGGATTCCTCCAACTGAGTTAAGTAACACATCCATGACCTCTTGTTTCTTCCCTTTTTTGGTGAGAATATTTAAGTTCTACTTTCTTAGCAAATTCCAGTTAACACTGTATTGTGTAATTAAAATTTGCTATCAACTAGAAACACACCATGTTATACAATAGAAATTTAGACTTATTCATCTTGTAACTGAAAGCTTATACTCTTTTACCAGATTTTCCCCATTTCCTCCACCCCCAACCCCTGGCAATCACTTTTACCCTCTTTGCAGTTGGGTTTGTTTATTTCACACATAAAAGTGGTACCATGAAGTATATATCTTTATCTGGCTTATTTCACTTAGCATACTGCCCTCTAGGTTCATACATGTTGTTGCAAATGATAGGATTTTCTTTTCTAAGACTATATCCCATAATTTCTTTATCCATTCATCCATTGATGGACACTTAAGTTGTTTCCATACATTGGTTACCATGATTAATGCTGAAATAAAAGGGAGGGTACAGATATCTCTTTGAGATAATGGCTTTGTTTCCTTTGAATATACACCCAGAAGTGGGATTGCTGGATCTTACTTAGTTTTTAAAAATTTTCCTGAGGAAACTACATGCTGTTTACCATAGTGGTTTTACCATTTTACATTCCCACCAACAGTATATAAAGGTTCCCTATTCTTCACATCTTCATCAGCATTTAGTATCTCTTTTAATACTAGCCATTCTGACTAGTGTGAGGTGATATCTCCTTGTGGTTTTGATTTATATTTTCTTGATGATTAGTGATGAACACCTTTTCATGGATCTATTGGCCACTTGTATGTTTTCTTTGGAAACATGTCAATTCAGGTCCTATGCCCATTTTTAAATTGGGTCATTTGTTTTTGTTTATTGCTATTGAGTTGTAGGAGTTCCTCATATATTTTGGGTATTGACCTCTTATTGTATGTGATTTACACTTCTCCCATTGCATAAGTTGACCTTTTCATTTTATTGGTGGTATCCTTTACTGAGTAAAAGCTTTTTAGTTTGATGTAGTCCCAGTTGTTTATTTTTGTTTTTGTTGTTTTTGCTTTTGGTGTTAAATCTAAAACAATTATTTCCAAGACCGAAGTCGAGGAGCTTACCCTGTATGTTTTGTTTTGTTTTGTTTTTCTAGAAGTTTTACAGTTCCAGCGCTTACATTCGAGTCTTCAATCCATTTTGAGTTGATTTCTGCATATAGGGTTAGCTGGGAGTACAGTTTCATTATTGTGCATGTGGATATCTAGTCTTCCAAGCACTGTTTATTGAAGAGACTGTCCTTTCCCTGTTGTATATTCTTGGCTTCTTTGCTGTAAATTGATTGGTCATTTGTGTGCTTTTGCTTCTGAGTTTTGTTTTATTGATCTATGTGTCTGTTTTTACCCAATATCATATTTTTATTACTATAGCTTTGTAATACAGTTTGAAATCAGGAAATATAAGGTCTCTAGCTTTGTTCCTTCTCAAAATTGTTTTGACTATTCTGAATTTTATTTTTTAGTTTCATATAAATTGTTCTATTCTCCGTGAAAAAATGCCATTGTAATTTTAATTAGGGATTGCATGAAATGTATACGTTACTTTGAAAATGATGAACATTTTAACAATATTCTTCAAATCTATAAATATAGGATATCTCTCCATTTATGTGTCTTATTTTCAGTGTACAGCTTTTTCACCTCCTTGATTAAATTTTCCCTGTGTTGTATTGTTTTGATGCTATTTTATATTAAAGATTTATTTGGGAGAGATAGAACACAAGCAGCAGGTGAAGCAGATGGGCAGATGGAGAAGCCAACTCCCTTGGGCTTGATCCTATGGCCCCAAGATCATGACCTGAGCCCAAGGCAGATGCCTAACCAACTGAGCCACCCAGGCACCCCAGAAAAAAATAAAATTAAACTGTCACTAGAGACAAAGAAGGTTATTAAATAGTAAATTTTCAATTTAACAGGAAGATATAACAATTATAAATATATATATACCCATCATCAGAGAACCCAAAAAATTAAAACAAATATTGACAGATATGAGGGAGAAATTAATAGCAATTCAGTTATAGTGGAAGACTTAAATACCCTACTTTAAATTATGGATAGAACATCCAGGCAAAAAAATCAGTAAGAAAACAGCACACTTAAACACTATAAACAAAATAGACCTAGGAGACATAAACAGAATTTCCCATCCAACATCTGCAGAATATATTTTCTTCTCAAGCACACAGAATGTTCTATGAGAGAGACTATATATTAGATCACAAAATAAGTCTTAACAAATTTAAGAAGATTGAAATAGTACCAAATATCTTCTCAGAACACAATGGAATGAAACTAGAAATCAATAACAGAAAACAGGAAAATTCACAAAAATATAGAAACTTAACAACACATGCTTAACCACTGGGTAAAAGAAGAAATTAAAAAGAATTTTAAAATACTTAAGACAAATGTGAAAATGCAACTTCCCCAAACTTATGGGATGCAGCAAGAGCATTACTAAGGAAGTTAGTAGGGAAGTTTATTGTATTAAATACCTACATTATAAAAGAAATAAAAATCTCAAACAGCCTAAATTTCTTTCTCAAATTTTATTTAAATCCTAGTTAGTTAACATATAGTGTAATATTGGTTTCAGGAGAATTTAGTGATTCATCACCTACATATAACACCCAGTGCTCATCATGAGTACCTTCCTTAACACCTATCATCCATTTAGCCCATCCCCCACCCACCTTCCCTCCATTAACCCTTAATTTGTTCTCTATAGTTAAGAGTCTCTTAGGGTTTGCTTCCCTCTCTTTTTTCCCCCCTCCCCCTATGCATGGGAGATTCCATTCAGGCATCCTACCAGGGTACCCTTCAACCAGAAATGAAGACTACAATAACTGACATCAAAAATGCACTAGAAGGTGTGTATGTGTGTGTGTGTGGGGTGGGGGGTGCCTGGTTGGCTCAATTGGATAAGCATCAGACTCTTGGTTTCTGCCTGGGTCATGATCTCAGGGTCATGAGATCAAACCCTGCATTGGGTCCTGTGCTCAGCGTAGATACTGCTTTGGATTCTCACTCACCCTCTGCTTAAATTCCACATCTGAGTGAAGTCAAACAGCCTAACTTTAGATTTTAAGAAACTAGAAAAACAGCAAATAAAATGTCCTAACTACCCAAAGTGATCCATAGATTCAATGCCATATCAAAATCTCAAATGCATTATTTAGAGAAATAGTAAAAACACCTCAAAATCATTTGGAATCCTAAAATACTCCAAATAGCCAAAACAATATTGAGAAATAATAGGGCTGGGGGCATTATACTCCTTGGTTTAAGATGATATTATAAAGCTGTAGTAATTAAAAGAGTAGAGTACTCTCATAAAATAGTCATAGGGCCAAGTGGCATAGAATGGAGAGCCCAGAAAAATTCAAGCTTCTTTGGTCAACTGATCAACAAGGGTGCCAAGAACACAAATGGGGAAAAGATGACCTCTTCAACAAGTGGTGCTGAGAAAACTTGTTATCCACATGCAGAAAAATGAAATTGGACCTGTATCTTCCACTAAATACAACAATCAACAAAATGTCAAATTACTAGAAGGAAATAAAAAGCTCGTGGACATTGGTCTAGGCAGTAATTTTTTGGATATGACAGGAAAAGCAAAACTAGACAAGTAGGATTATATAAAAATAAAAAGCCTTTGCACATCAAAGGAAACAAGATGAAAAGATAGCCTACCAAATTGGAGAAAATACTTGCAATCCATATATCTGATAAGGAGTTAATATAAAAAATATATGAGAAACTCTTACAATTCTATAGCAAAAAAAAAAAAAATCAAGGGTCTCTGAATAGACATTTTTGCAAAGAAAATATACAAGTGGCCAACAGTTCAATGAAAAAGTATTCAACATTTCGACTCCTGAACCGTATCAGAGCACCCTCTGTGTGAAGCACCCCAGGACACCCCTGCCTGCACCCAACTCAACTCCATGCACCCACCAGAGTGCCCCCTGAACTCAGTGTCCTCAGGGAACTCAGCTTGTACCCACTTCAGCCATCCTAACAGGGTGCCCTTCAACCAGAAATGAAGACTACAATAACTGACATCAAAAATGCACTAGAAGGTATGTATATGTGTGTGTGTGGGGGGGGCCTGGTTGGCTCAATTGGATAAGCATCAGACTCTTGGTTTCTGCCTGGGTCATGATCTCAGGGTCATGAGATCAAACCCTACATTGGGTTCTGTGCTCAGCATAGATACTGCTTTGGATTCTTGCTCACCCTCTGCTTGCACTCTCTATCTAAAAAAAAAAAACCTTTTAAAAAAAGGCACTGGAGGGAATTAACAGATTAGAGAATGCAAAAAAAACCAAAACCAAAAAAAAACGGTTCAGTGATCTGAAAGGGTAATGGAAAGTGCCCTACCTGAACAGTAAAAAAAAAAAAAAATGAGGCTAGGGTAAAGGATTTCTTGGGCAACATTAAGTGAACAAACATTAGCATTATAAAAGTCCCAGAAGAAGAGAGAGAGAAAAGGGCAGAAAACTTATTTGAAGAAATAATAGCTAAAAACTTTCCTAACCTAGGGAAAGACACAGATATCTAGGTTCAGGAACCAGAGTTCCAAACAAGTTAAAGGAGGTCCATACAATGACCCATAATAATTAAAATGTCAGAAATTAAAGAGAAGCAACTAGTAAAGTAAAAAAAAAAAAGAAAACCTCATAAGGATATCAGCTGATTTTTCAGCTGACCCATAGGGAGTGGCATGGTAGATTCATAGTGCTGAAAGGAAAAAGCCAACAACGAAGAATACTCTTCCCAGCAAGGTTATCATTCAGAATTGAAGGAGAGATAAAGAAGTCCCTTTAAAATTTCTTGGAAGGCTGGCTTAGTGGTGATGAACTCCTTTAACTTTTGTTTGGGAAACTCCTTAAACGGAAAAGGCGATAATTAGAAGGAATTATAAAAGAAAAAAATTTCACGAGTAAAAGCAAACATACAGTAAATGTAGTAATCACTTAAAAGTCAGTATGAAAGATAAAAAACAAAGGTCGAAAAATTAATTATATTTAAAAAATTAAGTAAAGGGACTCAAAAAATAAAAATGTAAATATGACATATTACATAACATAGAGGATGGTAAAAATGTAATTCTTTAAGAATGTGTTCAAACTTGTGATGGGCAGCTTAATAGAGACTGCTATATACTTTAGATGTTATATATGAACCTCATGGTAACAACTAAAAACCTATAATAGATTCACAAGGAGAGCAAGAGAAGAAAGAACAGAGAAGAACTGCAAAAGCAACCAGAAAACAACAATGTAAATGGTCTAAATGTTCCAAAAGACATAGGGTGGGAGAATGGATTAAAACATAAGATCCATCTATACATCTATATGCTGCCTACAGGAGACTCATCTAAGACCTAAGGACACATACAGACTGAGAGTGAAGAGATGGAAAAATATACTCCAAGCAAATGTAAGCAAAATTAAAAAAAAAAAAAGTTGGTGTGATGATACTTATATCTGACAAATTAGACTTTAAAACAAAAACTGTAACAAAAGATAAAGAATGGCATTGCATAATAGAAGGATTAATCCAACAAAAGGATATAATAATTGTAAATATATACGTACCCAACATTGTAGTATCTAAGTACATAAAGCAAATATTAACAGACATAAAAGAAAAATTAACAGTAATATATTTTGTGAACCAGACTAATGCCATCTTGGAGAAATCTACCATGATAATTGCTTTGTGACCTGGAGCACAGCCCTCCCTCCTCATATTATTTCCTTTTGTTAACTGCAACCTTAGGTACACACTTAGGGCATATTGTCCTTAATCTGATCCATTATACAATATGACACACAACTATTCTCAAACATTCTTTTCCTGGATGGCCTCCCAGTATCTATTCCTCATCCTCTAGGGCTATAAAAGCAAGTCTTTTGGGAGGTGGGGTTGTAGAGATCTACTTGTCTAAAGGCCACCCAAGACACATTTCTGGTGAAAGTCCCCTTAATAAACCATTTCTTGTCATACTGGACTTGCTGGCTTTTATTTTTGGTGTTATAGCTCCTTCATCCTTTGGAAGTGGTTTTGCATATACCTCCCTTTCACAAAACATACATTAATAGTGAGGGACCTTAACACCCACATATGTTAATGGATAGATCATCCAGGCAGAAAGTCAGCAAGGAAACAGTTGCTTTGAATGACACATTAGACCAACTGGACTCAACAGATATATATAATTTCATCCACAAAACCCAGAATATTCATTTTTTAAGTGCACATGGAATATTCTCCACTATGCATTACATGTTAGGCCACAAAACAAGTCTCAATATATTTAAGACTGAAATCATATATTGGGGCGCCTGGGTGGCTCAGTCGTTAAGCGTCTGCCTTCAGCTCAGGTCATGATCCCAGGGTCCTGGGATTGAGCCCCACATCGGGCTCCCCGGTCCATGGGAAGCCTGCTTCTCCCCCTCCCACTCTCCCTGCTTGTGTTCCCTCTCTCGCTGTGTCTCTCTCTGTCAAATAAACAAAATCTTTAAAAAAAAAAAAAAAGGACTGAAATCATATCAAGCACTTTTTCCAACTACAGTGGTATGAACTAGAACTCAATTACAAGAAAACAACTGGAAAGAACACAAATACATGGAGGCTAAACAACATGCTACTAAACCAATAAGTCAACAAAGGAATCACAGAGGAAATTAAAAAAAAAAAAAATACATGGACACTGAAAATGAAAACACAAAGATCCAAAATCTTTGGGCTGCAGTGAAAGCAGTTTTAAGAGGGAAATTTATATCAACACAGGCCTACCTCAAGAAGCAAAAAAATCTCAAACAATCTAACCTAATACCTGAAGGAACTAGAAAAAGAACAAAGCCCACAGTGGAAGGAAGGAAATAATAAAGACCAGAGCAGAAATAAATGAGAGAGACTAAAAGAATACAATAGAAAAGATCAGTGAAACCAAGAGGTGGTTCTTTGAAAAGACAAACATTCTCAGACCTTTAGCAGACTCATCAATTAAAAGAAAGAGAGAACCCAATCAAAAATGGAAGAGGAGAAGTAACAACTGTCATCATTAAGACTACTACAAAAAAATTATAGGATAACAAGTCGGACAACCTAGAAGAAATGGATAAATTCCTAGAAACATGTTCTTCCAGGGGCGCCTGGGTGGCTCAGTCGTTAAGCGTCTGCCTTCGGCTCAGGTCATGATCCCAGGGTCCTGGGATCGAGCCCCGCATCGGGCTCCCTGCTCAGCGGGGAGCCTGCTTCTCCCTCTCCCACTCCCCCTGCTTGTGTTTCCCTCTCTTGCTGTGTCTCTGTCAAATAAAAAAAAAAACAAAAAATCTGAAACATGTTCTTCCAAAACTGAAGAAGAAAGAAAATCTGAACAA
Organism: Leptonychotes weddellii; assembly: GCF_054177405.1. Classification (NCBI taxonomy): domain Eukaryota; kingdom Metazoa; phylum Chordata; class Mammalia; order Carnivora; family Phocidae; genus Leptonychotes; species Leptonychotes weddellii. Next base: position 147,067,827 of record NC_138372.1, read on the forward strand.
ATTACTAGTAACAAAATTGAATTGGTAATTCAAAACAAAACAAAACCTCCTAAAAATGAAAAGTCCAGGACCAGATGGATTCATGGGTAAGTTCTATAAAACATTTAAAAAAGAGTTAATGCCTAGTCTCCTAGTCTCCTCAAACTATTCCAAAAAATTGAAGAGGAAAAAAAACAGTTCTAAATACATTCTATGAAGCCAACATTATCCTGATACCAAAACTAGACAGATACTATGAAAAAAGAAACTACCAGCCAATATCCCTGTTGAACATAGATGCAAAAATCCTCAACAAAATATTAGCAAACTGCATTCAACAATAGATTGAAAGGATCATTCACCACAAGCAAATGGGATTTATTCTAAGGATGCAAGAGTGGTTCAATATCCACAAATCAATCAACATGATACAGTACATTAACAAAGTAAAGAATAAAAATATCTCAATAGAGGCAAAAAAAGCATTTGACAAAATTCAACATCTGTTCATAATAAAAAAAATTCCCAAATGGGTTTTGAGGGATTAGATCTCAACATAAAGAGACCATATCTGACACACCCACAGCTAACATCATAATATTGAAAAACAGAGCTTTTCCTTTAAGATCAGGAACAAGAAAATAAAAATAAAAGGCATCCAAATTGGCAAGGAAGAAGTAAAACTGTCACTATTTATAGATGACATGATACTATACATAGAAAGTCCTAAAGACTCCATCAAAAAACTATTAGAAGTAGTAAATGAATTTAGTAAAGCTATAGGATACAAATTATACAGAAATCTGTTGAGCTTCTACACATTAATAACAAAGGAGCAAAAAGAGAAAGTAAAAACAATTTACAATTGCACCAGAAAACCACCAAATACCAGGAATAAACTTAACCAAGGAGGTGAAAGACCTCTACTCTGAAAACTATAAAACATTGATGAAATAAATTGAACATAAATAGATGTTCCATGTTCATGGGTTGGAAGAATTAATATTGTTAAAATGTCCATACCACCCAAAGCAATCTACAAATTCAGTGCAATCCCTATCAAAAATACCAACGGCATTCTTCAGAGAACTGGTACAAATAACACTAAAATTTGTATGGAACCAAAAAAGACCTTTAATAACAAATGCAATCTTGAGAAACAAAAAGCTGGAGGTATCACAATCCCAGATTTTAAGATATACTACAAAGCAATAATCAACACAATATGGTATTGGCATAAAAATAGACCAATAGATCAATGGAACAAATTAGAGATTGCATAAATAAATCTACCCTTATATGATCAATTAATCTATGACAGGAGGCAAAAATATACAATGGAGAAAAGCAGTCTCTTCAATAAATGGTGCTGGGAAAACTGGACAGCTTCATGCAAAAGAATGAAACTGGCCACTTTCTTACACCATACACAAAAATAAACTAAAAATGGATTAAAGACCTAAATGTGAGACCTGAAACCACAAGTATCCTAAAAGAAAATAGAGGCAGTAATCTCTTTTATATAGGCCTTAGCAAAATGTTTATAGATGTCAACTAAGGCAAGGGAAACAAAGGCAAAAATAAACTTTTGGGACTACATCAAAATAAAAAGCTTTTGCACAGTGATGGAAACCATCAACATGACAAAAGAGCAACCTACTGAATGGGAGAAAATGTTTGCAAATGATATATCCAATAAGAAGTTAATATCTAAAATATATAAAGAACTTGTACAACTCAAAAAGAAAATCCAAATAAAAAATGGGCAGAGGACCTGAATAGACATTTTTCCAAAAAAAAACATACAGATGGCCAACAGACACATGAAAAGATGATCAACATCACTATCCATCAGGAAAATGCAAATCAAAACCACAATGAGATATCATCTACACCTGCTAGAATGGCCAAAATTAAAAAGACCAGAAATAACAAGCATTGGCTAGAATGTGGAGAAAAGAGAAACCTTGTGCAATGTTGGTGGGAATGTAATTTGGTGAAGCCACTGTGGAAAATAGTATGGAAGTTCCTCAAAAGAACAGAAATATCATATGATTCAGTAATTCCATTACGAGGTATATAGCAAAAAAACCCAAAAACATTAACTTAAAAAGACATGCACCCCTATGTTTATTGCAGAATTATTTACAATAGCCAAAATATGGAAGGAATCTAAGTGTGCATTGATTGATGAATGGATAAAGATATACTCACACATACAATGGAATATTACTCTGCTATTAGATCAGATCTTACAGTTTGCAACAACATGGATGGACCTAGAAGGTCTTATATTAAGTAAAATAAGTCAGAAAGACAAATACTATATGACTTAACTTATATAGAATCTAAAAAGCAAAACAAAGAAACAGATCTATGAATATAGGAGAACAAACTGGTAGTTGCCAGAGGGGAGGTGGGTAGGGGTTAGACAAAATGGGTGAAGGGGAATGGGAGGTATAGACTTCTAATTAGAGAATGAAAAAGTCACAGGGATGAAAGGTATTATGTACCTATATTTTGCAAATGTCAACACATTCTCCCTGCTCTTTTAACTATGAAAACAGTTGACAATGTAATTCTGAACTCCTATCATGCCATTCCTCTGCTCAAAATATATGTATCAGCTACCAAGGTTTCGTGGTGATTGGAGGATGGCATCCCAACCAATTTTCGATAAACAACTGGCAAACTCCATTTAAAGCTTCTGGCACCAAACAGCCTTAATATTCCTGATAGATGAGAGTGCTCTCCTCACTGTCCCATGAGAATGGAAAGTAACAGAAAAGAGAAATCCTGCAAAAGGAGAACATTTTCATACTAAGGGCTCAGAAAACCCTGGTGCTGGAATACCTCATGGTTGCGGTGATGGCAGGAGTGGGTAATGAGAAGATCGGGCACTTACTCCTTGTCTTCTCTTGTTGAATCTTGTCCTGTGTGCATTTGTTGTCCCCTAAAAAATATCTATTCTTTAACCTATACACAATGAGTTCTTGTAGAATTGATCCAGAATCTTGGAACAAAGCAGGTGAATCAACTCACATGATATAACATACCCTCATTTCAATGATTGGGACATACAAGTTGATCAATAAATACGATTATAGTTAATATTTATTGAATGCTTCATAGAATTTTTATGTAGTACCTCATTTGATTCTTGTAACAATCTTTTGAATTGGGTACTACTGTTTTCATCCTGCTTTTTCTAGCTTTATAGTCAATAAAACTTTATAGTCAATTTAGTCAATAAATCTCATATGTAATTATTGGTGTGTGTATGTGTACATTAGCCATAGTAAAAGTTAGACAATTAGATAGTCTGGATTTGGGTGGCTCTGTATTTGAAATCAACATCATGAAGCTTTCCATGTTACTATTATTTAGAAAGGTGGTTGGGGGAAGAGGTGAAAAGATGTTGTTTCACTCAGTTGTTAAGCATCTGCCTTTGGCTCAGGTCATGATCCCAGCGAGGCCCACATGAGGCTCCCTGCTCCGCAGGAAGCCTGCTTCTCCCTCTCCCACTCCCCCTGCTTGTGTTCCTGCTCTCGCTGTCAAATAAATAAATAAAAATCTTTAAAAAAATATTTCTTTTGGAGATATCAGGAAACAGACTGGATTTGAGAGTGACAAAGCTAATCAGACTACCAATGACAAAGCTGTTACAGTATTATGTTTGAAAGAACTGATGTTTAAAAAAATGTGTAGAAGGTAATATTGGCAGGGTTTTACATTTGATTACACAAGTAAATTTTAAGTTAAAAGGAGGAGTCAAAATGACTCTGAGGTGTCTTTGGAAGTTGGATACAGTATCTATGATAAAGGAGAAGGATTGTAGTTAGGGAAATGATTGTTATTTCAAATATAGACAGAGTCTGGGATGCTCTGATGACAAAATCAAGTGGCAAGTAGTAACTAGTAGTAGGGTTGGGTCTACATGTTCTCTGCTAAAATAAAAAGTCAGAGTTCACCAGCCCTAATAGGTGGGTGCAAATCAAACACCATACACTTTCAGGCTAAACACCTATCAAATAAAATTATGCAACTATATGTGCAGATATTCATCAAATTCATTAAAATCTATTAAGCATAACTCCTTTTCATCTATCTCTTCTTCAGGAACAGTCACGCTATTAGGACGACCATATATGAATCCAGTAGCTATGGCAACTTCCTCTAGAACACTACTGGGACCACTGCTGTGAAAATCAGAATCTGTAATTATTCTGGTGCGTGTGCGCTTTGTGGTGAAACAACATCTCCTCCAGGGGTGCCTGGGTGGCTTGGTCGGTTAAGCATCTGCCTTTGACTCCAGTCATGATCCCAGAGTCCTGGGATCAAGTCCTGCATCGGGCTCCCTGCTCAGCGGGAAGCTTGCTTCTCCCTCTCCCACACCCTCTACCTGTGTTCCCTCTCTTGCTGTGTCTCTGTCAAATAAATAAATAAAATCTTTAAAAAAACAAAAAAACAACATCTCCTCCACCCCCACCTTACCACACAACTTTAAAGTTTGGTCATTTTGGTCACTTTTATTAGTTGAAAATGTTTTTCACTCCCTATGATACTTATGTATATTTAAATTCACATTTGCTATGTATTTATTTTACAGGGTCATTCTTAGAAAGCAATTTCATTACCACTTTTTTTAGTTCTTGAACCATGTGTGTGAGGATGGGAGAGGATATTTAAATGCAGTCTTCAACTGCTAAGATCAGTGTTAACAAATTATTGCTTCAGAGACAACTAGATATAATAATATAGCACACAGAATAAAGCTTTGGGATAGGAATGAGAATTTTTAAAGATATGTATTCTAGACAGGTGATATCAGTAAAATGGAAGACTAGAAGGTGCTGATACTCATCTCTCCCCCAAAATAAAAAACTATAAAGTAGAAAGCTTTGGAATATGGGGCTCCTGGGTGGCTCAGTTGGTTAAGCGCCTGCCTTTGGCTCAGGTCATGATCTCAGGATCCTGGGATAGAGCCCCACATCAGGCTCCCTGCTCAGTGGGGAGTCTGCTTCTCCCTGTGCCCCTCCCCTTCCCCCTGCTTGTGCTCTCTCTCACCTATGTGCTCTCACTGTCTCTCAAATAAATACATAAAATCTTAAAAAAAAAAAAAAAAGCTTTTGGAATACAAAGAAAAAGCAGTAAAACCCCTTCAGAGTTCATGAGTTAAAGATGGTCACATAGGAAAATACAGAAAATGTATTACTTGCATTGCCCCAATTTGCAGTCAAGAGCAGCTTGACATCAGGTGATATCCCCTCAGAGGAATTTTCAGTCTATAATGAAAAGGAGAGAAAAATCCCAGCAAGGCTTACCACTGTGAGTGTTTGCAGCCTTTGTTAGGGAGCTATCCCATCAAGGGTGATCTCAGTTTATGTAGCTGCTCCAGAGTACCTCTCAATGCATCTCCTCCTCAGGGCTGGAGCTGTTACTACAGTAAAATCTACCCTAAGAAGCCCCAGTAACTGCTGTGTCCCACTGTCTGGGATAAAAATGCCATACCACCTTGCCATGGATCCGAGGTGGTAGGTCTGACCTGTCACTGCAGGGGCCAGACTGCCCTACCCTGAGTCCCACACCCCTGATCACAGGTCATGGTTCTGAATCATCATTTCTGAGGCTCTGCTATAGCCATGAGTTCCACCACAGGGGTCCCATGTCATGGCTCCAGTCCTCACTGTTGTGGCCATGCCGTGACTGCTCTGAGGCTAGTTCTCAAGGTTCTGATAGTTTTAGCAGACCACCATCAGAGTCATCCTGTGACTGCTCTCTTGGGTCAGAGTTAAAACAAGATGTGCTGCTACTATATCCTGGGCCCAAGCCACTGCTGCACTTTGTTATCCCAGGACTCACAGCATTGTTGCTCCATCATTCCCCTGAAGCAACTGTGGCAAGCCTGAGACCCAGGTCCTAGTTCCATGAAGGATCTGCATACACCCACATCTTAGACCCCAGTGCAACAGCTGCAGTGACTTGGAACCCAGGAGCTGGGTAGTCCTGTATGCACTTAATCCAAGACCCAGGCTTCACTACTAGGTCAATGTCAGCAAGTCAGATCAAGTGCTGAGGAGGGTCTCCTTGGCTAGAACTTTCTTCCATGGGCTAAAAAGGAGATCCGGAGGACCCTAGCTCTTTCTCCAAAGATCTCAAAGTCCTACCTTCCAATGCTACCCACAAGACCTCTGCAGTCTCAGCCACAAAAGTCCCCACAGACTATCCCAACACTGATCTCAGCTAACAGAGCTGCACAGAAACTGTGCTACTGTGTCCTCCCAGAAACCAAACACATTGTATCACACCCAGTCAGCAGACTTGCAATCACTGTCAGATGAAAATCCCACTGAATCTAGCCTGAAAGGCTGGAAGAGGAGACTGCCCTCAGATGAGCAGGCATTAGTGCAAAGCTGTTAGAAACATGAAAAAGCAAAGAAATATAACAGAAACACAGAGAAGCATACTAATTTTCCAGTAACTAACCCCAAAGAAATAGATATTTGTGACTTATCTGAAAACACTCTGAAAAAGAATTCAAAATAATTATTTTAAGGAAGCTAGATTTGAGAGAATACAGATAGCTCAGAGAACTCAGAAAAACAATACATGGACAAACCAGGAAGCTTAAGAAAGAGATAGAAATCATAAATTCTAGAGAGTAAATGAAAACTGCAACAGAAAATTTCAATAGCAGGCTTAATCAGGAGAAGAATCAGTGAATTGTGAATACAGATCTCTTGATATTATCTAGTCAGAGGAAAATAAAGAAAATGAAAAAGAGTGAAAAAGTCTGTGTGAATTATGGGACACCATTAAGTAAAACAACATCACATTTTGAGAGTGTCAGGAGAAAAGAAGAAAGAGAAAAAGTTTAAAGAAATAATGGCTGAAAATTTCCCAAATCTGGGGAGAGAGATGGCCATTTATGTACACAGACCTCAAAGATCAATCTCCAGACATAGCACAAAAGCATAGTTGGAAAAGTACCTGGAGTATAAGTAAAGGAGATTTATTTACTCATCTCAGATCTGAGAAATATTTCTTGGTCTTGAAAGTAGTGGCCTTGTGTAAAAAAGGTCTTATGGTACCTTGTAGCACAATTCTCCCTGGTCACCAGACCCAGGCACTCCAGGGCTGTCTTCTGTGTGGGCTGCATGCACAATAGTGTTGTGGTGGAGCCACATTTGCCTTCAGCTCAGCTGGCTGCAGTAATCTGCTTTGCCTGCTGTGGGTGCACTGGATGCATTTTGGTTAAGAGGCCTGAGGCCGCCATGGGTTCATAAGTGGGCAGGACTGGCAGTCAAGTCAAGCTGGGTTTCTGCAGTTAGCCTCTCTGCCACAGTTTCAGGTGTACAGAACAGATTCACAGAGAGCTCCTCAGAAGATTAACCCAAGGAGATCTACACCAAGACAAATAATAATTGAAATGCCAAGAAGTAATGATAGAGAATTTTAAAAGCAGCAGAAGAAAAATTACATACAAGGGAAAGCCTGTAAGGCTATCAACTAATATTTCAGCAGAAAACTTGCAGGCCGGGTGGGAGTAGCATGATATATTCAAGTGCTGTAAGTGAAAAACTGTAACCAAAAACACTATACTAAGAAGATAAATCATCCAAAATAGGAGAGATAAAGAGTTTTCCAGACAAATGTTAAAGGAGTTCACCACCATTAAACCAAAATGTTAAAGGGAATTATTAGAGCAGACAGAAAAGGCCATAAGTAGAAGAAAATTATGAAAGAAAAAAAATTCACAAGTAAAAGCAAAAAATATAGTAAGGTAGTAGATTAATCACTTACAAAGCCAGTATGAAGTTTACAAGGCAAAGTAGTAAAATCAATTATATCTACAAAAATCAGTCAAGGGATACACAGAAAAGATGTAAAGTATGAAATTATATACATAAAACATGGAGGGAAAAGTAAAAATTTAGTGCTTTCAGAATATTGGAACTTAAATGATCAACTTAATATAGACTTCTGTACACCTAAGGTGGTATATATGAACCTGATGATAATCACAAACCAAAAACCTATTATAGATTCACAAAAAATAAAGAGTAAGAAATCTAAACATAACACTAAAGAATGCCATCAAACCACAAGGGAAGGGGCACCTTGGTGGCTCAGTCAAGTGTCTGCCTTCGGCTCAGGTCATAATCCCAGGGTCCTGGGATCAAGCTCCACATCGGGCTCCCTACTCAATGGAAGGCCTGCTTCTCCCTCTCCCACTCCCCCTGCTTGTGTTCCCTCTCTCACTGTCTCTCTCTGTCAAATAAATAAATAAAATCTTAAACAAAACAAAACAAAACAAAAAACAAGGGAAGAGAGCAAGAGAAGAACTATAAAAATAATCAGAAAAAAATTAACAAAATAGCAATAAGTACATACCTATCAATAATTTAAATTTGCATGGACTAAATGCTCCAAAAAACAAACATAGGTTGGCTGAATGTATAAAAAAACAAAGCCTATCTACATTGCTACCTTGAAGAGGTTCACTTCAGACCTAAAGACACACACAGACTGGAAGTGAAGTGCTGGAAAAAGATATTCTATGCAAATAGAAGCAAAAAAGAAAAAATGCACTTTAAATAAAAGAATGTAGCAAGACACAAAGAAGGGCACTACATAATGATAATAGGGTCAATCCAACAAGAGGATATATTAATTGTAAATATCTATGCACCCAACATAAGAGCACCCAAATACATAGACTAAATATGAATACATATAAAGGGGGAAATTGACAGTAATACAATAATAGTAGGGCAATTTAAACCCCACTTACATCAATAGATAGATCATTTAGGCAGAAAAGGAACAAGGAAACTGCTTTGAATGACACATTAGACCAGATGGACCTAACATATATAAGAAATATTTCATCCAAAAAACAGAATAAACTTTCTTTTCAGCTGCACAGGGAACATTCCCTGGGATGTTGTTAGGACACAAAACAAGTCTCAATTTAAGAAAACTGAAATCATATCAAGTACCATTTTCAGTCACAACAGTATAAAACTAGACATCAACTACAAGAAATATCTGGAAAGAAGACAAATACATGGAGGCTAAACAACATGCTACTAAACAATGAATGGGTCAACCAAGATATCAGAATTAAAAAATACATAGAGACAACTGGAAAAAAAAAAATGATGGTCCAATATCTTGGGACTTGGCCAAAGCAGTTCTAAGAGGGAAATTTATATCAACACAGGCCTACTTCAAGAAACAAGAAAAATTCAAATATATGACCTAATCTTACAGCTAAAAGAACTAAAAAAAAAAGAAAAAGCACAAAGCTAGTAGAAGGAAATAAATAGTAAAGGAAAAAAATAAATAAATATAGACCTAAAAAAAGAAGCCAGTAGAAAATACCAAGGAAACCAGGAGCTGGTTCTTTAAAGATAAACAAAATTGATAAACCCTTAGAAGGTCCCAGTGCCATAATGGGTGGGTCCCCACTCCATAACTGGTGAATTTGAGCTTGAGAGCTCAGCAAGCCAAAGGTCATAATGCCCACATCAGCCCCAGTCACACTAGGGCACAGAAAAAAAAAAAAAAGCCACAGTTTAAAAAGGCCAAGGAACTATGGGAATGTGGTCTCCCCCTCCACCTTAAAAACCCAGACTGGAGCAGGATTTGGCTCTTGGTGAGCTTATGACCTCAAGGAGCCCACAGGGCACAAGACTGCATTAGCCACACTGTGGAGCTGTGGCTCAGAAAACAAGCCATGATTTGTGTGTGTGTGTATGTGTGTGTGTATTTGTTTTTTTTAATTTTTATTGTACTTTTTAAAATTCGTCTTTTTTTCTTTTTAATTTTTTTCTTTCCACTCTTACTCTTTTTTCTTCTTCCCCCTTTTCCTTTTTAATTTTTTTATTATTTTCTTTTTTCTTTTGTTATTTTTCCTTATTTTCTTTATAAGAATCCATATTTAAAAGAGTAACTAACATATACAGCCACTGCTCCACCCAGTCACCCAGCAAAAGTCACCAGGCACACACAGTCTGCATAAGGGTCACCATACACAAGACACACCTTCAACTTTAGAAGTAACCATTTTGCCTAATCCATAGACACAAACACAAAAAGTCAAGCTAAATGGGGATACAGAGGAATATGCTCCAAATGAAAGCAAAAGAAAAAAGCTTCAGTAAAAAAATTAAGCAGAGATAAGCAATATGCCTAATAAAGAATTTGTAGTAATGATTACAAAGGTACTCAGTGGACTGGAGGGAAGAATGGAAGAACTCAGTGAGACCTTTAATAAAGGGATAGAGAATATTAAAAATAACCAATTAGAGCTGAAGAATACAAAAACTGAAATAAAGGGGCGCCTGGGTGGCTCAGTTGGTTAGGCGACTGCCTTCGGCTCAGGTCATGATCCTGGAGTCCCGGGATCGAGTCCCGCATCGGGCTCCCTGCTCGGCGGGGAGTCTGCTTCTCCCTCTGACCCTCCTCCTTCTCATGCTCTCTGTCTCTCATTCTCTCTCTCTCTCTCAAATAAATAAATAAAATCTTTTAAAAAAAAAAAAACTGAAATAAAAAACACACTGCAGGGAATCAACAGTAGATTAGATGATGCAGTAGAACATATCAATGATCTGGAAGACAGGGTAATGCAAAGAATACAAGGTGAACAGCAAAGGGAAAAAAGAATTTTTAAAAATGAAGGTAGAGTAAGAGATCTCTTGGGCAACATCAAACATTCACATTCACATTATAGGGGTCCCAGAAGAAGAGAGACAGAAATGTGTAGAGAGCTTATTTGAAAAAATAATTTAAAATTTCCCTAACCTAAAGAAGGAAATAGACTTCCGAGTCCAAGAAGCACAGAGAGTTCCAAACAAGAACCCAAGGAAGTCCACATCACAGTACGTAATAATTAAAATGTCAAAGTTTAAAGATAAAGGGAGAATCCTAAAAGCAGCAAGAGAGAAACAAAACGTTACCTACAGGGGAAAACCTATGAGACTATCAGCTGATTTTTCAGCAGAAACTTTGAAAACCAGAAGGCCTTTGATATTCAAAGTGCTGAAAGGTAAAAATTTACAACCCAGGATACTCCCCACCTAGCAAGGTTATCATTCATATATGAAGTAGCAATAAAGAGTTTCCCGGGGGGGGGGGGAAGATACAAAGGAGTTTATCACCACGAATCCAGCCTTACAAAACATGTTAAAGGGATTTCATTAAGTGGAAATGGCCATAGACATAAAAATATGAATAAAAAGATAGAAAATATAACAACATATACATACAATATGGATAAGAGAGAAGGGGAAAAAGAAAAAACATTTTTTTTCCTGTTTTTTGTTCTCTTTCTAGAATGTATTTGAACTTAAATGACCATCAAATTAATATGGACTTTTATTTACTTAGGATGATATATATGAACCTCATGGTAACCAGAAACCCAAAACTTATGATACACAAAAAATAAAGAGAAATAATGCCAAATAAAACACTTTAGATACTCATTGATCACAAAGTGAGCAAGAGAAGAACAAAAAAACTACAAAAGCAACCAGAAAACAAAATTTAAAAATGGCAATAAGTACATACCTATCTATAATTACTTTAGTCATAGTCTCAGGGTCATGAGATCAAACCCTGCATTGGGCTCTGTGCTCAGTGGGGAGTCTGCTTAAGATTCTCTCTCTCCTTTTTCCTCTGCCCCTCCCCCACTGTCTAAAATAAAATAAAATCTTTAAAAGAAATAATAACTTTAAATAGCTTAAATTTTCCAATCAAAAAACAGAGTGATGGAATGGGTAACAAAACAAGACCCATCTATATCCTGTCTACCAGAGACTCACTTCAGACCTAAAGATACATACAGACTGAAAGTGATGAGAAGGAAAAACACTCATCATGCAAATGGAAGCAAAAAACGTAGCTGGGGTAGCAATACTTAAAATAGACTTTAAGACAAAGTTTGTAACAAGAGACAAAAAGGGCATTACCCATAATGAAAGGGGATCAGTCCAACAAGAGCTTATAACAATTGGAAATACCTATGCACCCAACACTGGAGCACCTAATACATAAAGTAAATCTTAATGGACATAAAGAGATATTGATGGTAATACAATAAACTGGGGGACTTTAACACTCCACTTACATCAATGGATAGATCATCCAGACAGAAAATCAATAAGGAAACAATGTCTTTGAATGACACACTGGACCAGATGGACATAACAGATACATACCGAACATTTCCTCCAAAAACAATAGAATACAATTCTTTTCAAGTGCACATAGAACATTCTGAGAATAGGGTCACATACTAGGTCATAAAACAAGCCTAAATAAATTTAAGAAGATTGAAATTATACCATGCATCTTTTCTGACCACAATAGTATGAAACTGAACTAAATCACAAGAGGAAAACTGGAAAAAAACACAAACACGGGGAGCCTAAACAACCAGTGAGTTGGCAAAACAATCAAAGAAATTAAAAAAAAAAATACATAGAGACAAATGAAAATGAAAACACAATAGTCCAAAGTCTCTGGGACACAGTGCAAATAGTTCTAAGAGGGAAGTATACACAATACAGTCCTACCTCCAGAAACAAGAAAAAAAAAAATCATGAAACAATCTAACCTTACACCTAAAGGAATTAGAAAAAGAAGAACAAAGACCAAGGTGAGTAGAAGAAATAATAAAGATTAGAGCAGAAACAAATGACATAGAGACTAAAAAATACAATAGAAGAAAAAAAAACTGACAAACCTTTACCAAGACTCATCAAGAAAAAAAAGAGGACTCACATAAGTAAAATCAGAAGTGAGACAAAAGTAAACAATGGATACCACAGAAATAAAAGAAATATAGGAAAGTATGAAAAAGTATATGCCAACAAGCTATACAACCAAGAAGAAATGGATAAATTCCTAGAAATATACTATCTTCCAAAACTGAGCCAGGAAGAAATTGAAAATCTGAATAGACTGGTTATAAGGAACGAATTGGAATCAGTAGTTAAAAAACTACAAAAAGGGTCACCTGGGTGGCACAGTTGATTAAGCATCCAACTATTGGTTTCAGCTCAGGTCATGATCTCTGGGTCATGAGATCAAGCCCCACATTGGGCTCCAGGCTCAGCAAGGAGTCTGCTTGAGATTCTCTCCCTCTCCCCCTCCCACTTGTGCACACACACACTTTCTCTCCCTCTTAAATAAATAAATCTTAAAAAAAATTTCCAAAAAAATAAAAGTTCAGGACCGAATGGATTCACCAAGTGAATTCTATCAGACTTTTAAAGAAGAGTTAATACCTAGTCTCCTCAAAATATTCCAAAAAATAGAAGAGGAAGGAAAGCTTCCAAATACATTCTAAGAGGCCAGCATTACCTTGAAACCTAAACCAGACAAAGACACCACAAAAAAAGAAAACTACAAGCCATGTCCCTGATGAACATAGATGAAAAAATCCTCAAAAAATATTAGCAAACCACATACAGCACTCTACTAAAAAAAAAAATCATTCACGATCAGGTGGGATTTATTTCTGGGATGCAAGGTTGGTTCAATATTTGCATATCAAGCAATGTCATACACCATATCAACAAAACAAAAAGGATAAAAATCATATGATCATCTCATTAGATGCAGAAAAAGCATTTGACAAGATTCAACATGAATTCATGATAAAAATTCTCAATAAAATGGGATTAGAGGGAATGTACCTCAACATAATAAAGGTCATAAATGAAAAACCCACAGCTGACATTATATTCAATGGTGAAAATAAGTTTTTCCTCTAAGGTTAGGAACAAGACAAGGGTGTCCACTTTTTTTTTTTTTTAATTCCAGTATAGTTAACATACAGTGTTATATTAGTTTCAGGTGTACAATGTAGTAATTCAACAATTCCATATATCTCCCAGTGCTCATTAAGAAAGTGCACTCCTTAATTTCCATTACCTATTTCACTCATTCCCCTCCACCCACCCACTAAACTCCCTTCTGATAAACATCAATTTGTTCTTTAAAGTTAAGAGTATATTTCTTGGTTTGTTGCTCTCTCTCTCTGTGTTGTGCTGTGGGTTTTTTTTTGCTCATTTGTTTTGTTTCTTAAATTCCACATAAGTAAAATCATATATTGTCTTTCTCTGACTGACCTATTTTGCTTAATTTTATACTCTTTAGCTCCATCCATGTTGTTGCAAATGGTAAGATTTCATTTTTTAAGGATGTCCACTCTTCACACTTTTATCCAATGTTGTACTAGAAATCCAAGCCATAGTAATCACATAAGAAAAAGAAATAAAAGGGATCCAAATTGGTAAAGAAGTTAAACTGTCACTAATAGCAGATGACTTAATACTACACATAGAACATCCTAAAGATTCCACTAAAACCTACTAGAAGTGATAAATGAATTCAGTATGGGGACAGGATAAAAAATTAATACCCAGAAATTGGTAGTATTTATACAGTACACTAACAATGAAGTTGCAGAAAGTAAAAAACAAACAAAAATCACCATTTACAATTGTACCAAAAAATTTTTAAAAAACCAACCTGGAAATAAACTTAATCAAAGGGGTAAAAGGCCTGTACTCTGAGCACTTTTTTCCACAAAACTGGAACAAATAATATGAAAATTTGTATGGAACCATAATAGACCTAGAATAGCCAAAGCAAACTTAAAAAAAGAACAAAAAAACTGTGGAGTATCACAATCCCAGATATTAAGATATACTACAAAGTTCTAGTAATCAAAACAGTATAGTGCTGGCACAAAAATAGACACATAGATCAATAGAAAAGGATAGACCTCCTAATGTGAACCCATGCATATATGGTTAATTAATTTGTGACAAAAGAGGGAAAAATATACAATGGGGAAAAGGCAATCTTTTCAATAAATGGTGCTGAGAAAACTGGATAGCTATATGCAAAAGAAAGAAACTGGATTATTTTCTAACACCATACACAAAAACAAAATCAAAATGCATTAAAAACCTAAATATAAAACCTGAAACCATAAAATCCTAGAAGAGAACACAGTAATGTCTCTGACATCAGCCATAACAACGTTTTTCTAGATATGTCTCCTTAGGCAAGGGAAACAAAAGCAAAATGATAGGGACTACATCAAATCAAAAGCTTTTGCACAGCAAAGGAAGCCATCAACAAAACAAAAAGACAATCTATTAAACGGAAGAAGATATTTGCAAATGATATATCTGATACGGGGTTAAGATCCAAAATATATAAAGAATTTATACAGCTCAATACCAGGAAGCTCCACAAATAACCCAATTAAAAATGAGCAAAGGACCTGAATAGACATTTTTCCAAAGACATGCAGGTGGCCAACAGACACGAGAAGATGCTCAATATCACTGATCATCATGGAAATTCCAAACAGAACCACAATGGGATATTCTCTTACGTCTGTTAGAATGGCTAAAATCACAATGACAAGAAATAACAAGTGTTGGTGAGATGTGGAAAAAAAAAAGAAACCCTTGTGCACTGTTGGTGGAAATGTAAATTGGTGCAACCACCTTGGAAAACCATATGGAGTTTCCTCAAAAAATTAAGATTAGAAGGTGCCTGGGTGGCTCAGTTGGTTAAGCATCTGCTTTTGGCTTAGGTCATGATCCCAGGGTCCTGGGATTGAGTCCCGCATTGGGCTTCCTGTTCAGCAGGGAGTCTGCTTCTCCCTCTCTCTCTATCCTTCCCCCCCTGCCCATGCTCTTTCTCTCTCTCTCTCTAGCTCTCTTTCAAATAAATAAAATTTTTTAAAAAATTAAAAATAGAAATACTTCATGATCCAATAATTCCACTACTGGGTATTTACCTAGAGAAGACAAAAACACTAACTCAAAAAGATACATGCACCCCTATGTTTGTTGCAGCTTTATGTACAACAGCCAAGACAGGGAAGAAACCTGTGTCCATCAGATGAATGGATAAGGAAAATGTGATAAGGAAGCACACACACACACAAAATGGAATATTTCACAGCCATAAAAAAGGATGAGATTGTGCCATTTTAGACAACATGAATGGACCTAGTGGGTTTTATGCTAAGTGAAATAAGTAAGTCTGAGAAACACAAATACCATATGATTGCACTCATAAATGGAATCTTAAAAAAATTAAAAAAAATAGAATCAGAACTATAAATACAGGCAACAAACTGATGGTTGTCAGAGGAGAAGGGGGTAGGTGTTGGGCAAAATGTGTGAAGGGGAGCATTAATATTGTTAAAATGTCCATACTACACAAAACAACCTGCAGATTTAATGAAATCCCTATAAAAATTCCAATAGCATTTTTCACAGAGCTAGAAAAAAATAATACTAAAATTTTTATGGAACCACAAAAAACTATGCATAGCCAAAACAATCTTGAGAAAGAAGAAAACACTGTATGTATCACTATCTCGAATTTCAAGATCTACAAAGTTTTAGTAATCAAAATACTATGCAACTGGCACCAAAAAACAGACACAGAGATCAATAGAATAGAGAGCCCAGAAATAAACCTATACTTATATGGTCAATTAATCTATGACAAGGGAAATAAGAATATATGATGGGAAAAAGACAGTCTCTTCAATAAATGGCGATGAAAGAACTGGACAGCTACATGCAAAAAATGAAACTGGACCACCATATACAAAAATAAACTCAAAATGGATTAAAAACCTAAATGTGAGACCTGAAACCATAAAATTCCGAGAAGAAAACAGAAAGTAATCTCTTTTATATAGACATTAGCAAATTTTTTTTCTAGATATATCTCCTTGGGCAAAAAAGACAAAAGCAAAAATAAACTTTTGGAACTACACCAAAACAAAAAGCTTTTGCACAGCAAAGGAAACCATCAGCATTATATAAGAGCTTGGGAGATATTTACAAAGATATATCTGATAAGAGGTTAATATCTAAAATATCTAAAGAACTTATACAACTCTACACCAAAAAGCAATCTGAGTAAAAAAAATTGCTGAACACTACATCAAAAACTAATGGTGTACTATATGCTGGCTAACTGAATAATAAAAAAATTAAGTATTTTAAATGACAAAAAAATGGGCAGAGGACCTATATAGATATTTTCCCAAAGAAGACATGCAGATGGCTAACAGACACACTAAAGATCATCAGTAATCATTAGGGACATGCAAATCAAAACCACAGTGAGATACACCTTAACATTAGAATGACTAGAATCAAAAAGACAAAAAAACAAAAAACAAGTATTGCTTAGGATATGAAGAAAAAGGAACCTTATGCACTGTTGGTAGAAATATAAACAGGTGCAGCCACTGTGGAAAACAGTATGGAGGTGCCTCAAAAAATTAAAATACAGATTACCATATGATCTAGTAATCCACACTGGGCATGTAGACAATGAACCTTTCCCTGCTCCAAGTGCCCATCCAACACTACACTTTCATTTCTATCAGAGTATTTGCCAGAGTCAGCTTGGTTTGGAGAACTTGTTCATTCATTCATTCATGCAACAAATATTTATTGAACACATACTATGTGGCTATGTTCTAAAGATAAAATATTGACCAAACAGACTTGCCTCCTACCCCCATGGAGCCAGCTGTCCGGTTGCTCCTTTGTGAATCACCCCCCACTAGTGCATTAGTGAATTGTGGGTTTCTGGAAGTAAGGACCTATGTCTTCATCTCTGATCCCTAGTGCTTAGCACAACATTTGACACATATTAGGAGCTTAATACATGCTTGTTGAATGGGTGATCAAATCAATGAATCAGTCAATACTAAAAACCAGACTGTTTCTCTGACTTAAAATCCTTAAGTGCCCTCCGTTGTTTTCATCAGGACATCAGGGTCAGCAAACTTAAAAAAGAGAGAGGTAGAGAGAGAGAGAGAGAGGAGAGAGAGAAGAAAGGAACTACAAAACAAAGTAATTTTTTAAATGGTGATAGTAAGTCTCATCTCTCCATAATTCCTCCAAATGTGAATAAATCATCCAATTAAAATACAGAATGACTGAATGGATAAAAAACAAGTATATGCTGTCTACAAGCACCTTTAAGTACACTCATAGGCTAAAAGTGAAGGGATAAAAAAAGATATCCATGTAAATAGAAACCAAAGGACAGCAGAGGTAGTGAAAATTATATCAAAAAGAATAGACTTTAGGGGTGCCTGGGTGGCTCATTTGTTAAGTGTCTGTCTTCGGCTCAGGTCATGATACCAGAGTCCTGGGATCGAGCCCTACATCGGGCTCCCTGCTCTGTGGAAAGCTTGCTTCTCCCTCTACCACTCCCCCTGCTTGTGTTCCCTCTCTCGCTGTGTCTCTCTCTCTCTCTCTGTCAAATAAATAAGTAAAATCTTAAAAAAAAAAAAAGACTTTAAGTCAAAAACTGTAAAAAAAAAAAAAAGAACATCATTACTTAATGACATTATAACTATTATCACAGAAATAGAGAAAGTGACCTAAAAGAAATGGATAAATTTCCAAAAAAAAGTACAACCCACCAGGACGGAATTAGGAAGTTAATAGAAAATCTCAGACCAATAATGAATAAGGAGATTAAATCAGTAATCAAAACTTCCCAATACAGAAAAGCCCAGGACCAGATGGTTTCAAAAGTGAATTCTACCAAATATTTAATGAATAATTAATGTTGGTCCTTTTCAAACTCTAAAAAATTGAGTAGAGAATATTCCTAAACTCATTTTATAAGACCAGCACTACCATGATACTAAGGCCAGATGAGAACATATAAGAAAATTACAGACCAATATTTCTGATAAATATAGATATAAAAATCTCAACAAAATATTAGGTAATGGAATTCAGTGGCACATTAAAAGGTCATTCACAATGATCCAGTGGCATTTATCCTTGGGATGAAAGGTTGGTTAAATGTATGCAAATAAATAAGTGTAATTCATCACATTAATAGATGAAAGATAAAAATTGTATGATCATTTCAACAGATAGAGAAAGCACTTGACAAAATAGGAATATCCTTCTATGATAAAAATGCTCACACATTGGTATAGACGGATTGTTCTCAGCATAATAAAGACCATGTACAACAAAACCACAGCTAACATCATACTCAATGAAATGTTCAATGTGTTTCCTTTAAGATCAAGAACAAGATAAGGATGCCTACTCCTCCCATTTCTATTCAACATTTCTTACCTAGCAACAGCAATTAGGTAAGAAAAATAAATAAAAGGCATCCATTTGGGGAAGGAAGAAGTAAAACTATGTCTGTCTACAGTTAACATGATCTTTATATAGAAACCCTAAAGATTCCACCAAAAAAAAACTGTTAGAATATATAAAATCAGTAAAGTTGCAGGATACAGCATCTACATACAGAAATCACTTGCATTTGTATAGACTAGCAACAAACTATCTGAAAGCAAAATTAAGAAAGCAATCACACTTAGAATAGCATTGAAAACATTAAAATACTTAGGAATAAATTTAAGGAGGTGATGTACACTGAAAATTATAAGACCGATCAAAAAGATTAAAGAAGATACAAATAAATGAAAAGATAACATGAGTTCTTGGATTGGAAGAATTAATATTGTGAAAATGTATTTACTGTATAAAGCAAGCTAGAGCGTCAATGCAATACCTAATCAAAATTCCAGTGGCATTTTTCACAGAAATAGAAAAAAAAAAAAAAACTATCCCAAAATTTGTTTAGAACCACAAAGAACTAACTGTGAAAGCAATTCTGAGAAAAGAACAAAGCTGGAGTCAATACCCCACCCCTTACCCAGCTGTTTTCAAAGCTATAAGGTACCAAAATGTTATACTGCTATAAAAACAGACATAAGACCGGTATAAATAGAAAGCCCAGACACTAATCCACACATATATTGTCAACCAATTTTTACAACATGGTGCCAAGAACATACAAAGGGGAAAGATCAGTCTCTTCAAAAAAGGGTGCTGGGAAAATCAGATAATTACATGCAAAAGAATGAAACTAGACCTCTATCTCAACAGCACTCAAAAAAATTAACTAAAAATGTATCAAAGACTTAAATATAAGTCCTGAAATTACAAAACTGAAAGAAAACTAGAAAAAGAGATTCTTGAATTGGTCTTAATAATGATTTCTTGGATATGACTTCAAAAACAGAGGCAACAAAAGCTAAAACAAGTGGAACTAAAGAGCTTCTGCAAAGACATCAATAAATTGAAAAGGCAACCTACAAAATGGGAAAAAATAGTTACAAACCATGTATTAGATAAGGGTTTAATATCTAAAATTGATAAAGAATTCATATACAAGTTTATTTTTCAAGTTTGACCTCTTGAAATTTCTAAAATCTTATAATCCTTTATTTTAATATGGTCATAAAAAGAGTAAAGAATGATAGTTGGTTCCCTGAAATAAGGAGAATTTAATAAAGAACAAAGGCTAGATTCTATTTTCTATTATTGTCAAGAGAATATGGTAAAACCATGACATATATAAAAATAATTATAAGTAATCCACTAAATTATTGTTGTGATTTTAAGTATTCCTTAAAACAATACTTTCCTGAACAATTCTTTTTCATTCAGGTCAACAGCCTTGAACAATATTCATTAGTACATAAATGAGGTATTTTTTCTTTGTGAAGGGCTGACTTGGAGTTTTTAGATATTTCCTTCAATAGACTGCTAACTTGGTTACTCAAGTATTGAGTTATAAGTCAGTAAGTGCCATACTTTGATCTTTCTACCTTAAAGATTTTAATGCTAAATAATTTTTCAGCACATTTTTTGAAGTCCATAAATTATAGCTCTAAATATGTCTATATTAAGACTAAGTGATTTCTTAAACTATACCAACTGATCTGATTGGTGTAAATCCTAACTTCTCAAGGTTAACTGTTTACAAAGTTTGAAAACCGATTTATCTGTACTCCTGTGTCATTAAAAGGTACAAGTGCCATAAGCCTTTAAAAGAAAAAAAAAATGTCACATTTTGGGAAGGATAGGGTCAATCAGGATCAGGAAAATAGCCCAAAAGAATATGATTAAAGGTGTTTTTCCCTTGAAGACTGGGTAGGATTTCAGGAGACAACTTGTTTGAAGAGTTAGTCCAAGTCGAAGAACAGGTGCAAAGGAATGAAGGTGGCAAAGCATGAAACTTGTTCAGGAACAATTGGTTGTACTGTTGAACAACGGTGATGTTATGTCAGTGTGCAGAAGTGGGTAATAGGCTGGAAAGTTCCATTGAGGCCATTTTGTGGAATTATTTGGAAATCAGGCAGATGGATTTGTGTTTAATTTAATTGATACTTGGATGTCATTTAAGGTGGTTGAGCAGGATAAGGATTAAATCAGTGTTGCACTTGAGAACATTGATCAGCCATAGGATGAGTCAGACTGTGGGTGAGCCAGAGACAGGAAGACCAATTAAGTAAAAGGCAACAGGCAATAGGCTCGTTAGAGGATTAAAGGATCTCATTAAAATTGGAATGAGAGTAATGAGGATGGAGAGGAGACTGGATTTGAGAGTTAGAGGATATGGACAGAGCAAACACAGTTGCTGTTAAAGGATATTCTGTATTTACTGCAATGCAGAAATTTAGACAAAACACAGAATGAAGATGTGAAAATTAGAACAAATGGAATTCACTTTGTTTTACAACAGGTATTTTTTTCCAGCTTTACTGATATAATTGGCATATAACATCATATTAGCTTACGATGCACAACAGGTATTTTTGAAGCAAAAGGATTTTGTTTTGTTTACAAATTTGCGGCAGGCTTTCTTTAAGGAAACAAAACATTACAGATTAAATTGAATTGCCTTACGCTGTTCTCCCTTACGATATTACATTGTTATTATCATAGATTCGGTGTACTGTTCATGATTTTTAAAATTTCCTACATATATCTGCATACAGAAGAAAAATATGTAATATTTTTAGCATTTTAATTTTAATTAAATTTTATATCAGTCTGTAATTTGCTTTCCAAAGCTTTTGTCTTGAGATCTATCTATATCGATGTATATAAATCTGGCTAATTCATTGTTAACTTTTGTATAGTCTGAATATACTACAGTGTATTTATTTTTTTTTAATTTCCTTACAAATAAATATTTAATGCTGATAGAGGAATTTGGGAGAGGAGTCACTCCAGCTAAGACTCCTCTGGACCAGATAGTCCCCAGCTGACCCCACAGGTGATCTGGCAACTGACCACAGATGTATGAGTGTGCTTACCTGAGATTAACTATCTATATTTGGCCCAGATCAACAGAAGAACCATCTCAATGACACAGAGACTCATATAATAAATAAAAGATTGTTGTTTGAAGCCATTTATCTTTGATTAGAATTTTTTGATTAGTATTTTTAAGAGTAACTGATAACAGTCATTGTTTACATGAAGGCATAGAAAATTAGATTATGTGTTACTTATATGTAAAACTCTTTGATAACGATATTTGATTCCTCAATAAAATACATAACAAAATATTATTTCACTATAAGGTATAAATCTGAGCTGTAATTACTAGGTTAAAATATTTTATAAATTTTTCAAAAATGTTACACCCTATTATGATTATGATTACCTAATAATACCATAATGTTCTTAAGATTGCATTTTACAGTCCCATCTAATTTGTAAGTTCATTTTCAGCTTATAAAATATTTTAAGTTATTAGGGCACCTGGGTGGGGTGGCTCAGTTGGTTTAGTGACTGACTCTTGATTTCAGCTCAGGTCATGATCTCAGGGTTGTGAGATCCAGCCCTGCGTTGGGCTCTGCATTCAGCATGGAGTCTGCTTAAGATTCTATCCCTCTCCCTTTGCCGCTCCTCCCCGGCTTGCTGGCACGCTTTGGCGCGCTCTCTCTCTCAAATAAATAAATATTTTATTTCATTATTTAAATTATTTTATGCATCAAAATCAATGACAAAAATACAAATAAAAATTCTCTATTTTAATAACAAAACCTGGTTTTAAAAATGACTGCAGGGGACGTCTAGGTGGTTCAGTCAGCTCAGGTCGTGATCCCAGAATCCTGGGATCGAGACCCGCATCAGACTCCTTGCTCAGCAGGGAGCCTGCTGCTCCTCCTGCTTGTGCTCTCTCCGACAAATAAATAAAATCTTAAAAAAATAAAATAAAATAAAAATGGCTCTGTCATAGTCAAATACATAAAAGCAGAGTAGAATGGTGGCTTCCAGGGGCTGGGGGAAGGGAGAAGTGGGGAATTGCTATTCAACAGGTATAAAGCTTCAATCATACAAGATAAATTATGTTCTAGAGATAAGCTATACTATATTATTATACCTATAATTAACAATAGTGTATTGTGTACTCAAAAATTTGTTGAAGGCAGATTGCATGTTAAGTGTTTTTACTACACACACAAAAAAGAAAATTGCAAAGCAAGCTTAATATCAATGAATAAGGTGGGGTGACAATTCTGTACCTTTAAATCATTTGAAATTCAGTTTATAAAAAACGAACAGTAATAATTGCAAATTAGAGCATGTTCCTTAATTTATATTTATTAGCAAAGTGTAATATTTGTATGTGACCACTAGATAGAGCTAGTATAATAATATCCTGAGGAAATAAAAATATATGAAACACTATCTTATACTTACCATGTGTATAATTTGCTTTTCTTTATATTGAATTCTATATGATCTCATGTACCTCTAAAATTGTTAACTTTAAACTGATACAACTCAGCTCAGCTCTATTTTCACTAAAGTACACTTAATCACCAGTTTTGTTTCCCAATAGTGATCTGCATATAATACATTATAAAATTATAGTTGTAAAATCATACCATAGCATTCATAGTTGTAAAATCATACCATAGCATTTTAGGATGTTTTAGCATACAAATTATCCAAAGACCACCAAAATATTTTTTGATGAACTTCTAATATATTTTGTGACTTGATATTTGTGTACAATATAGTGTTTATCACACATGGGGGCAAATTATACTTGCTACTTTCACCGTAAAGATTAAATGTAAAATAAAGAATCTACAAAAGTAAAGGTTCAGACTAATGAGATTTTTAAAGCAAAATACATTAAACAAAAAATGTTTCTCTCCTCTTTTTAATTAATGGAAGACTTCCATTATGGAGCCAGCAATGAACACCACAATTTGTAGGAAACTTGAAGGTAGAGATCACGTTTTAAACTTTTTTCCCAGCTCCTATAAATGGCCATCATGATCATCATAAAATAAAAACATAAGTCTTTAGACTCATTTATTTGCTAGCTATATTAGTATATTATTTATAAATATCCATAAATTAAATTGGCCATTACTCAGTGCAATATATGTAGCTTATTACACTTTCAAATTAATGAAATCTTTAAAACTCAATTTCTTAATCTGTAAAAATGGTTTTAATGTGATGTGATTTAAACATGAAATTAGGAACAATTGACTTTGCTAGTCATTAAAGCAGTACTTGTCAGATTTTGCTGAAAATCAGGATCATCCAGGAACATTTTAAAATGAACATACTAGACCCCATCTCCAGAGAGCCTGACCTAACTGTGCTATGCTTCCTAGAAATGTACATTTTCTCAAATGTCTCTGGTAGTTCTGATGCAAAAGTTCATATAGTGTAATTTCAGGAGTGTAGTAAATAAGAACATAGGCCCTAAATTGAGACAGACCTGAAACGTAAGCCTCAGTTTTTAATCAATAAAATGGAGCAATAATACCGTGTTAACACAAATAGTTGCAACGATTAACACAGACAAAATGTGAATAATGCCTGATACATAGTAACAAGTCTATAAATAGTATATTCTTTTCCCCAATATGTCTACATAGTGTGAATATTCTCCAACAAGATATTCCAGGAAGTAAATGATGACGACAGTGAGACTTTTTTTTGTTACGCCTTTGTGATTTCATTTTTCCTTGCCATTTATATTATGCAGTTCCTGTTACTCACATACTTACATGCAATGCAATATCACTTTATCTATTGATAATTACTTAGATCCTTGTTTGTGTCTTTTTTTCAACTATGTTTAGGAGATTATATCGCCTCAAGGTATGTCTGCCTTGTTCAGCACAAATGTAAGTTGTCAAGAAAAATATACAACTGCCTTTTCTCTATGCATCAAAAGCTCTCAAACAGGAACTTCAGAACTCCCTCCTGAAGAAAATAATTCAATTGAATGTTGTCGTCTAGTATTTTAAATCCTTTCTTGTCATAGGGTTGCTCATAAAATTGTTAATGCATGACCCTCAGTGAGTCCATTGAACTAAGCTGCTTTTATAGTCTTGCATTTACATAATCCTGCTCACTGGTATCCTATTATCTGAAGAAAAATATGTGATGTGTATAAAATACACTGAAACTTCTTCAACAATTATCTTTTCTTTGCAAAGTGATCAGTTTGAAAAAAACATACATTGATATAATGTATTTATATGGCTTTTGAATAAAAGAGCTGTTCAACACTGACATATTGAAAAATATTCCGAATTAAATAAACAATGATAAGTTAGGCTACATGATAATGTACTTGTCCAAATATGAAACTGTATATTTAGAAGGTATATTGTTTCAAATGTTTTCATCATGCATTTTTTTCTCCTTACTCATAATTAAACTGAAGGGAGCTGGAAACACTATTAGTTAACATTTATTGAACACTTATTAATTTGTGGACATTCTCATAAGTACCCGATGTTTAATACCTCAAGTAACCCTCATAAACTCATAAGGTGGATAATATTATTTTCCTGCTTTTATGGGGAAAAAAAAAAAAAGACAAAAGTAATGGGCAAAGGGAATCCAGTGGGGGATTTAGGTTTTAAACCCATGCAGGCTAATTCCCAAGAGCCCAGGGCCTGAACTCATATCAGAACTTCCTCTCCCAGGGCGCCTGGGTGGCTCAGTCGTTAAGTGTCTGCCTTCGGCTCAGGTCATGATCTCAGGGTCCTGGGATCGAGCCCCACATCGAGCCCCACATCGGGCTCCCTGCTCAGCGGGAAGCCTGCTTCTCCCTCTCCCACCCCCCCTGCTTGTGTTCCCTCTCTCGCTGTGCCTCTCTCTGTCAAATAAATAAATAAAATCTTTAAAAAAAAAAAAAAAAGAACTTCCTCTCCCTTTTTATTTCCACAGCCCCATCTCTAGTTGAGGTGCTTATTTCCTCCAGGGGGATGTGGGGACTTACCACACATACCAAAGTTTGGTTTCAATCTACTTTTCCACTTTACTTTCCAGTAATTCAGTTTTTCATCACTTTCTTTTTGGCTATTTATGGGGTCTTGAACTTGCCCACCTTTGAACTAATGCTTAATCCATCTGAATGCACTGCTTTGTTTTAGAACATAACAATATCATAATGATCATTCTGCATTCCACTCAAATTCTTCATGCTTTGTAATGTCTTGTTCAGATCTCTCTGGTGCAAAGTAATTCCTTCTGTTTCTGATCCTGGTACAAGAACCTTGAGAATTCAATCTGAGGAAATCTTAAACCCACAGGTGACTAAACTCCAAAGTCCTCTCTGCTCCAATATACATTTATTTCCCAGAAATAACCTTATGCTTTGGGATACTTTCCACCCACTGGGTGAGATCCCCTTTATCACATGCACTGCATTTAGGAGACTTAGAGGTGACCCACATAATGATTTATAACTCTTGGTGGTGGTGTTTCAGGAGAATAAATCATTAGCTCTGTGAGTCTAGTGATGTGTCTAATGAAAAATCTGGGTCCCACAGGACTTAGCTTGATAAAACTCTAGGCATGAAGGTCCAAATGAAGGTGCAGTGGGTACAATGTTTAGGTTTTCACTTTGAAACTCCCACTATATCATTATTAAACATTATCAGTGGTCCCACATTTTTTGTTAAAATAAAACAAAAAACTGTTCACAGATCCCATTAGTTGTTTTAAAATAAAAGCTATGATTCCAGTAATACATATAAAATTATTTAAATTTTATTAATTCCAGTGGCACCTATTATCACATAAAAATGTGAGATAATTTTTTATTAACTCAGAAGATAATATATAGGACCTGGGAATTTGAGGATTTCCTGTAGTAAATCTGATGCCTGCCATGGCCTGAAAACTGTAAGTTGAAAACCTCTCACTAGGACACTTTATTTGGAGTTTTTCCATTTATTGCATTGTGATATTATTCTAGTTCCTCCTCTTCTCCCTCTTTTTTTCTTCTCTTCCTTCTTCTCTTTCCCTTCTTGTCTTTTACTCTTCATCACATTAGCATCTATCTTCCCCTATGATGACTATGTAGACATACATTTTGAATATCGCAATCTTACTCTATGTTTTTTTTTATTTTTTTTAATTGTATTATTTTATGTTAGTCACCATACAATACGTCATTGGTTTTTGATGTGGTGATCCACGATCCATTGTTTTCGTATAACACCCAGGGCTCCGTGCAGTATGTGCCCTCCTTAATACCCATCACTGGGCTAACCAACCCCCTCTCCCCTCCCCTCTAAAACCCTGTTTGTTTCTCAGAGTCCATAGTCTCTCATGGTTCATCTCTCCCTCCAATTCCCCCCCCCCATTTTTCCCTTCCTTCTCCTAATGTCCTCCATGTTATTCCTTATGTTCCACAAATAAGTGAAACCATATGATAATTGACTTTCTCTGCTTGACTTATTTCACCTAGCATAATCTCCTCCAGTCCCATCCAT
>NC_138372.1:147095984-147123901 GCF_054177405.1 Leptonychotes weddellii
ACAAAAGGAAAACTTAATAATTATAAGGAAATCCATTTCTCCGAGGTTTTTAAGCACCCATAATAATTTAAACAAATTATAGGATTGGCTGAGATATACACAAAATTGTATTTTTGTGTTTGTTACTTTTGGGAAATGTGTTTATGTTATTTTGGGGGACATCATAGCTTTTTTGTGGGACTTTATAGTTTATTACTATTACTTGTGGAAACATGTTTTTCTTAAATTTTCATTTCAAATTAAGCTTTACTACAGTAATTTTTAATATTTTATAAAACTGACTTTTAATACATTGATGATAATTATTCGGTCCTGGCTCTATTTTGGAAGTCTCCTAAGAATGATTAATATCAATATAAATTTTAAGTTTAAAATACTTTTCATCATATATCATTATAAGGGAATTATATTAGATTTGTGTTTTATTATTTTTCATTTTTCTAATAGAGAAAACTAACTTCAGGGACTTCACATCACTTACTCAGTATTATAAGACCAAAGGGTCAAAAGAGTAGACAAACATGCTCTTAGTCCCATTATATATAATAATTCTATGTGTGGGTTAGTACAAAATCTTTTAGGAGCTCCATGGTTATTTGATGCAATACAGTTAAGTATAATTATAAAGAAAGTTTAAGGAGGCAAGGATCATTCAGCAATCTAAAAAAGAAGCATAAACAAAAGCTACCCAGATAGTTTATGGTTCTGAAGTCAGGAACTTGATAGTTTTTCTTAATAAGACTGGCAGAGTCATAGAGTTGAGAAATAACACATTCTAAAAACTTTAGGCTGTTCAGTATTAATAAGTTGGTCAAATGCCATTTTGAATGCTAAAAATGGCAATTTCATCAAGTTCAAAATTTAAAAAAAAATACAAAAACAAACAAAAAAACAAGGACACCTGGGAATTAAAAATGGAGAGATGAGGGTGACTTGGTGGCTCAGTCTGTTAAGCATCTGCCTTTGACTCAGGTCATGATCCCAGGGTCCTGGGATTCAGCCCTGCATCCGGCTCCCTGCTGAGCACGGAGCCTGCCTCTCCCTCTCCTCCCCACTCATGCTCTCTGCCACTTTCTCTCAAGTAAAAAAATAAACTCTTCAAATAAAAATAAGTAAAAATGGAGAGATGAGTAAGATTAGAGAGGTACCAGTTCATGTTAAGATACAGTGAAAGATAACAATGTTCTATGTTGTAAATTATTCAGAAGCATTGGAAACTTTTTAAGGACAGAAATAATATAATATTTTCACTTAAAACAGACCATTCTGGATGTGTAGAAATACCTGACTTAAGGTCAGGGTCATGGAGATCATACTACCACAGGACAAAAAATTAGTTACATTACAGTTAGTTGCAATCACTCAAGTAATAAATAATAAGGACCCAGGCCCTGGCATTGGTGAAACAAAAGCTTAGACGAGAAAAATATTTATGTGATAAAACTGGTAGGAATCATTGAATTATCAAATGTGGTGTTGATAAAGATTGGAAATGGTAGATTACTCTCAGGTTTCTCACTTGCATGACTAAGTGGCAAAACTACAGCCAGGTGGAATAAATTACAGAGAAAAAAGTATATGAAGAGGGCAGGGGACAGTGTACAAATCAAACTCAAAGGACAAAACAAGAAAAATGGGGCATCCTTTAGGTTAAAGTATAGTCAAGGTCATTAGGAAGGAAATTAGGAGGAGAAGAATGATTCAGAAGGCAAGAGAGAATAAAGGGTTAGAATACCAGTATTTTATAATAAATAGGGACAGCAAGAAAATCAAAGACTGTAAAACACGCATTGTATTTAGCAATATATAAGTTATCCTCTAAGAGTAACATCACTAAAATCTTGACAGTCATCATATTGTACAGGAAAGAAAATCTTTTATTAGTGGTCTTTATACTTTCATTTTTTATTTTAAAGATTTTATTTATTTATTTGACAGAGAGAGAGACAGCAAGAGAGGGAACATGAGCACGGGGCATGGGAGAGGGAGAAGCAGGCTTCCCACAGAGCAGGGAGCCTGATGCGGGGCTTGATCCCAGGACCCTGGGACCATGACCTGAGCCAAAGGCAGATGCTTAACAACTGAGCCACCCAGGCGCCCCTATACTTTCATTCTTAAAAATAATTTTTCATATTTTGTTGTTCGGAGTTCAATATGTGAGGTCTTGGAGAGCAGGCAGGCTCACATTCTAATATGGTTATATTAGGAAAAGCTGTTACCATCACCCCACCCTTGGTATGCCACTGGTTACAGAGATAAATTTTGGCTAAAAGATTGGGGGATTAACAGAGTAGTTAGGTTTTTACCATCTTCAGTTTGAGATTTATTTTGGACATTCAAATGAAGTTTATGAATGGGCAATTGGGTGTACACTCTGACACTAAGAAGAGGCCCATGTCGGACTTAACTTCTAAATTACAAGCTAATAGATAGTATGTGACATAAAGGGAGAGTGTAGTACAGTTTAAAAAAAAAAAAAGCAGGAATAAATCTCTGGAGTACACAAACAGAGATCTTGTGAATAAGAAACGAGGAAACGAAACTGTGTGAAGAGTGGTAATTAAGGGGGGGAAATAGGATTCCTATAATGATTAAAACAAAACAAAAAGAAAATGTTTCAAGGAAGAAAAGAAGTTTAATTTTGATAAATATTGCTGATACTTTGTATAAGATATGAAGAAATGGTCTTTGCCTTTGGGAGAATGAAGTTAATGAAAACCTTTGGTTAACAGTTTTTTTTTTTTAAATTTTATTTCATTATGTTATGTTAATCACCATACATTACATCATTAGTTTTCGATGTAGTGTTCCATGATTCATTGTTTGCGTATTAACACCCAGTGCTCCATTCAGTACGTGCCCTCTTTAATACCCATCACCAGGCTAACACATCCCCCCACCCTCTCCCCTCTAGAACCCTCAGTTTCTATTGAATGTTAACTATCCAGTCTAGTGACTGGATTGAGGAGAAAAAGTCTGATCAAGGGGTTGAGTGAATAAAACTATTACATAATTTTGCTGTGTAGAAGAGTAGAAAAAGAGGTGAATAGTGGTAGTAGGAGGTTATGTTGCAGGATTTTTTTTTTTTAAAGATTTTATTTATTTATTTGAGAGAGAGAGAATGAGAGACAGAGAGCACGAGAGGGAAGAGGGTCAGAAGGAGAAGCAGACCCCCCGCTGAGCAGGGAGCCCGATGTGGGACTCGATCCCGGACTCCAGGACCATGACCTGAGCCGAAGGCAGTCACTTAACCAACTGAGCCACCTAGGTGGCTGGATTTGCAGGATTTTTAATAGGGGATACAAAAGTTTGGGATCAGTTAAGTCAGATTCTCTGTGAATATTCACTATGTTTTTATTTTTCTAGAGTAAGTGCTTGGAAGTGGAATGGGTGGATCATCTTAAAGGCATATATTTAACTTTTTAAGAAATGGCTAGTTTTCCAAAAAGTCTATGCCATTTTACATTTGCACCAGCTGTGTATGAGCCACTTGTACTTTTTCCGTGCCAACACTTGATATCATCGGTATCATTGACTTATTCCAACGAATGCACATTGGACTTATTTTTTTCTGATGGCTAACGCTGGGTATTTTGTATTTATTAGCTATTAATATATTTTGTTTATTTAGTACCTGTATATTAATATATATATTAATATATTTTGTTTATGAAGTACCTGTATAAATTATCTGCCCATTTTTTAATTCATTTATCTTATGAGATGGAAATATTTCTATTCTGGATATAAGATACTTTTAAGACACATGAATCAGGACAACTTTCATTGTGTGGCTTAACTTTGAGAGAACTTTAAAAAAAGCATTTTTATTAAAATAAGGTCCAGCTTTCAAATTTGTCTTTATGGTTCATGTGTTTTTTTTTTTTTATGTACTATTTAATATATCTTTGGCAAACTTTTTTTTTTAAAAGATTTTATTTATTTATTTGAGAGAGAGAATGAGATAGAGAGAGAGAGCAGGAGAGGGGGGAGGGTCAGAGGGAGAAGCAGACTCCCTGCCGAGCAGGGAGCCCGATGCGGGACTCGATCCCAGGACTCCAGGATCACGACCCAAGCCGAAGGCAGTCGCTTAACCAACTGAGCCACCCAGGCGCCCATCTTTGGCAAACTTTAAGTCATAAGTATTTACCTCTTCTGGAGGTATAATTTTAGTTTTAATACTTCGGGCCTATGATCCATTTTGAGATAATTTTGTATGTAATGTGAGAGGGTTTATTTTTTTCCATATAGGAATAACAAGTTTCCAGCACCATTTGTTGAAAATGCTAGGCTTTTCACTGAATTGCTGGATACCTTCCTCAAGAATCAATGGTTTAGTTCTGGATGCTTATGTTTCATCAATCTATATTTGTCCTTTCACCAATATTTTATTGTATTGATTACTGAAACTAAGTTTTTTTATTATTGAACATACACTGAAATATTAGTTCCAGGTGTATAATATAATGATTAACAGAAGTTGAATCTAAGGTTTTTAAATCAGGCAGTATACAGGGTTCTCTTGCCTTTGTGCAGTTGTGTATGGTTAGATGTTTAGAACATCTCTGTTAATATGCAAGAGATTCCTTATGTCTCTTTAAAATTGATAGCAATCTAGTCAAGTTTGCAGGCTGTGTTACAATGCCAATAAATATCCAAGAGAGTTTGAAACCTCAATGAGAGATAAGTAGTGTTGAAAAATAAAACTGCAATAAGTAGGGCATTAGCCATACTTGGTCTATAGCTCGGTTCAGATATTGAAGGTGAAATACAAGATAAATCAAGTATGATTTTTGAAGTGTGGTTCATTTGAACAACTGGAGAGAGTATTTTTAAATTTTTGATAAAAATATACAAATGGTTAAAACTGCAAATTTTAAGTGTAAAAGTCAGTGGTTTTAATTTACAATGTTGCACAATCACCATAACTAATTGTAAAAATTTCTCACCACCCTAAACAAATTCACTAACCATTAAATGGTTATCTCCTCACTGTCTCCTCCCCCCAGTTCCTTGAAGCCTTGAATCTACTCTATCTCCATGAATTCACACATTCTAGAATTTCATGCCAGGTAAGTCATGCAGTTTAGTCATTTTGTGACTGGTTCATCTCACTTGGGCATAATGCTTTCAAGATTAATCTATGTTATAGCAAGTCTCAAAACTTCATTCCTTTTTATGGCTAAATAATACTCTGTTGTATATAAATACTATGTTTTGTTCATTCCATTCATTTGTTGATGGAAGTGTGGCTGTTTCCACCTTATAGCTATTATAAATAATGCTGCAATGAACACTAGTGTACAAGTATCTGAGTCCCTGTTTTAAATTCTTTTATGTATGTCCTAAGAGTAATACTACCGGGTCATATGATAATTCTAGGTTTAACTTTTTGAGGAGTCACCATACTACTTTCCACAGCAGCTGTACCATTTCAAATTCCCATTATCTATGTACAAGTGTTCCAGTTTGTCTACCTATTCACCAATACTTACTGGTTTTTTTTAATGAGAGCCATCCTAGTAGGTATGATGTGGTATCTCATTATGGTTTTGATTTGTATTTCCCTAGTGACTAACAGTATTGAGCATCTTTTCATATACCTACAGGTCATGCTTGTAGATCTTCTTTGGACAAATGTGTATTCAAGTCCTTTGCCCATTTTTTAATTGGGTGGTCTTTTTTGTTGTTGAGTTTAATATTTAGAATATAGAAAGAACTTCTAAACTCTTAACAGATACATTTTCTCTCATTCTGTAGGTTCTCTTTTCACTTTCTGGATAATGTCCTTTAGGGCCAACATGCACGGTCAAATATATCTATTTTAATCTTCACAAGCAACAAGCTTGTGTTTTTGGTGTCCTAAGAATCTATTACCAAACCCAAAGTCATGCAAGTTTAGTCCTAAGTATGGTTCTAAGCATTTTATGATTTTAGCTTTTATACTTGTTTTTCCATTTGAATTTTTGTATATGGTGTGATACAGGGGTCCAACCTCATTTTTTTACATGTGGAAATCCACTTGTCCATCCCACCACTATTTGTGAAAAAGATTTTTTTCCCTTTGAATGGACCTGGAACCCCTGTCACAAATCAACTGCTCATAGATGTATAGACCAATGAGACAGAATTGGGAATCTAGAAATAAATTATACATCTATCCTTATGCCAATACCATCCTGTTTTGATTACTATAGCTTTGTAGTAAGTGTTGAAAGTATGAGTCTTCCAACTTTGTTCTTCTTTTTCAAGATTATTTTGACCACCGGAGGCCACTGATAATTCCATATGAATTTGAGGATCAGCTTTTCCATTTCTGTAAGAAAGGCTGTTAGAATTTTGATAGGGATTATATTCAATCTATTACCTTGGGTAGTATTGACAGCATATTTATACATCTGTTTGTTGAAGCCAGGAAATGTTTTTTTTCTTAAAAAACGAATCTTTTATAATTTATCTATTGGAGGAATATGAAATGTTATGCTCTATTACTTGGATCCAGAAAAAAGTTTTTTTTTTTTTTTTAAAGATTTTATTTATTTATTTGACACAGAGAGAGAGAGACAGCGAGAGCAGGAACACAAGCAGGGGGAGTGGGAGAGGGAGAAGCAGGCTTCCTGCCGAGCAGGGAGCCCGATGTGGGACTCGATCCCAGGACTCTGGGATCATGACCTGAGCCGAAGGCAGGCGCTTAACGACTGAGCCACCCAGGCACCCCCAGAAAAAAGTTCTAATGTGCCAAAACTAAGAAAAAAAATATACTGAACAAACCTATTTATGGGGAAAAATACATTTTTTTAATAAATTGATTTGCATCCTGTCGTAGTTTAGCAATATTAGATTTATACTTTCAGTTGCCATTTTAAAAGTAAAACATAGCTAATAGAGCTCTCTTATGCTAAGAATTCTGTGCTTTATATAAAAGGGCCTCAACATTTGATTTTTAGGGTGACAGCTAGAACAATTTTGAACTACTAAAAAGGAAAGGTGTATCTATCTATATAAGGAGAGAAGATTGGTGATTTTTATGTACAAGATAACTCCTATTTTAGCAAACATTTGAGTAGCATAGAGGCAGTATAGCATAATGGTGAAAGCATAGGCTGAGTCAACTTTCTACATTTGCCTCCCAGCTTTACTATTCACAGGCTATATAACATGGGGCAATTAAGATCGATCTGCTTCAGTACTCTCACCTATAAGATGGGAATAATACTTACTTCAAAGGGTTATGAAAGTTATTTTATATTTGCATATAGTCAGTGTTCACTAAAATGATATGCAATAATTTATACTATATAATTATATTCAATAACTTATGCCTTTATTTCACTTTACTATTTATAAAATGTTTTTAATATTCTTAACATTCTTTTACCTAATCCCTAGATTAATCCTGTGAAATAGGAGATATTATTAGCCTCCTTTAACAGATAAAGAAACTAAAATTCACAGTGATTGTGACACACCAAAAGCATATTAAAGATCAAAACATATAAAATTTTAGGTATGCAAGATAAGTTCTAGAGATCTGCTATACAACATTGTGCGTACAGTTAAGCTTGTAGTTTAAAATTTGTTTAAGAGGATATATTTCATGTTATCTGTTCTTACTACAACTTAAATCAAAACCTATAAAACCAGATCTTATTAGAACCAAATAATTGTTTGTCAAGCCTGTATTCTTTCCACCAGAACAAACTGCTTCTACTTTCTATTTAAAGTGAACAGTAAGGACAACATAAAGTGAAATTATGTAATAAAAGAGAAACTGAAATAATGAATTTTTACAGCAATCTACAGAGAGTTAATTTCCTTTTCCTATGGTCAACAATTTGTTTCTTCTGGTTTTCAGAAGAGAGAAAGTATATTACTCCTTGTAAAATTCATATAGTGGTTGGCAATTGGCTGAATGTTGTGGGATCATATTTAAAATTTGTACTATTCTGATTTTATTATGAATTTTATTTATCCTAAGTCTTATAGCTCTGGATGCAAGCACTTCAACGATGAGATATGCTTGCATATTTGCCTTTTATTTAAATAGATCTTGATTATTGACTCATATTTGAAGAAAATTTGTCTTGTTCATTTTCGGAACCTCATAAATGTAAGTAAAAATGAAACATTAACAGACGTTTTTAAGATTCAACAGTACAATTTAGAACATAAGATACTTTAATAAACCTATTTTAACTTAGTGAACCAATTATCTAGTTAGTAAATATTTGTCTATGCATGAATTTTACTATTATCATCCACTACTAAAATCAGAGGCATTTAAAACATTTTGATTAAAGTTATGGCTTTGAATTAGATGAAGAAGAGATAATAGAGTTTGGGAAAGGGATTTCCACTGCCTTCAAACAGATGTCATTTGAAAGAAAACAGCACAAGTGCCATGTGATTGGAATAACAAACATTGAGGCATGTAACACACGCACACAGAACTCACAGCTTAATAAGAAACATCTTTTGTGATATGGCATTAAATATAATCTTACTTATGGGCAATATTTACATACTTACACCAGAATTAAACATGATACTAGAGATTTTAGCTATTGTGAAAAAAAGAATTGCTGAGTTTTCTGAATTTTAATTAGTTAACAATGATGTTTAGATTGGTCATTAGTCACCTAAGAGGTAGTAAATGTAGTTCAATTAAACTATGATTCATAAATTCAGCAGTTTAATAGCTATTGAATGCTCATTCCACCTCAGATATTATACTAAATATTAAAAATGCAAATACTTAGAAAAGAGACCTTAGAATAATATCTTGAGACCGATATTAAACTCAATAGGTGCAACTGAAAAAAGAAATGAAGTTAGTTTGGTATAACTTGTCCTAGGAAAGTCATCCTAGGTACTAATGATCAATTCATTTTAAAAATTCAGCTAAAATTATTGTCAAAATTTAATAGACTCTATTTTTTAGAGCAGTTTTAGGTTGACCGTAATATTGAGCAGAAGGTATGGAGAATTGCCAAACATTTTAGACTATATTGTAAATTGCTTTATTTTCATGTTTTGAAAGTCATTTATCTGCAGAATTTAATCATTTTTCTTGTGCTACAAAATTATTCTTTTAACTGAAGCTAAATTGACTCAGAGTTCCAGTGAAGTTATAGGACGGCTTATTATTTTAATAATTAATGTTAATATTTTACTATTTTTTTCCAGTGAGTAAATGATATACAATTCCGAAAACATTCACACAATTACATAATAATTAGGATGGGGAAATTAAGTTAAATTCATAAATATGGTTGCACCAAATAAGTTCCTAACTGATGAAAGATTTACAAATAAAGAACAAAACTATAAAAACATGAGAAGTAAAATAAGGTATGATACAAAAATAATCTAGGGGTGGAGATTTATCCCTGGGCAAGATATAAAATCCAAAAGCTGTAAAAGAAAATATATTTGTTATATAATATTTGAAAATTATGTAAGTCTAGAGATGCCATAAACAAAACTGTACATTTCAAGTACAACAAAAAACTAAATAGAAATTATAATTCTCTTTAGCAAGTAAGGATCTTATTAAACAAGATGAAAAAGGAGGAAGATCTATGGAGACTATAGGCCAAACTATTTAACGATAATTCAACAAATATACAAAATCCAACAAATCAAAAAAAAAAAAAAAGAAAAAAGAAACATCAACATGCACAAATTAAAAATGTAATGACAGAATTGAGACACACAGGAAACAAGAAGTGATAAAGTGTAAATTTATATAAGAAGTTCTCCCAAGGTGAAAATGAAAAGTAATAAATATAACAGATGAAAGAATGATCTAATGATGAAAGAACCATCTGAAAAAAGCACTAGCCAGATTAAATTGAAAATAGCTTGAAAAAAAAGAAAAAAGAAAAAAAAAGTCTCCGTGTTCAGATAAAAGAGTTTCACCCTAGGGATTCTAGGGAAAAGAGAAGGACTCATAGACACAGAGTAGGTCATCAATTATTAAAAGCCTACTCTGCTGAAGTTGCTCTTCGGTGAGCGTTCACGTGAGATTCTAGTATCTTCCCGCACTGCACCCATTCGGAGAAGTCTATCCACATACCTCTTCCTCAGACTTCTTGTTCTCCAATTTGCAACATGGAAATAAAGACCAACCAAAGGAAAAAGCAGAGGCTTTTCTTGATCTTGCTATACAGCAAGGGAGTCAGCCAATATGACTGGCATTTTGTCAGTCTCAAAGACAGGCCTAAGAGTGAGAAAGCTGCATAGTGGAAATAAGGAAAGGCTTCACGTATGCACTGAGTGGAAGTTGTTGGTACAGAGAAGCTGTAGATAGGGTGCCCCCCTTCTAGTTAGCCCATGTGATTGA
The DNA here is from genome assembly GCF_054177405.1 of Leptonychotes weddellii. Lineage (NCBI taxonomy): Eukaryota > Metazoa > Chordata > Mammalia > Carnivora > Phocidae > Leptonychotes > Leptonychotes weddellii. The sequence continues at coordinate 147,106,330 of NC_138372.1, forward strand.
TTAGGGGTGCATATTTGGCTTTCTCTGATTGGTACTAAGTTGGAAGCAGGGACAAACAACAGGAGAGCTGTCAATTATTAATCAAGTCCTGGCCATGTTGGTTCAGTTGTCACAGAAATTATTGTTTAACTGCCTGGATTGTTACCAAAGATAACAATCTGCCTCCCTATAAATCTGATTTACAGCAGGCTGGTTTCCTGAGCTGTTTATTGTAGATAACAGGGCTGGTTTCCTAGGCAGATTTCTTCAGAGTGTACATCAGAGTTCTATTTTTATCCATGGTCTGACCATTCTTCATTTATATATTCAGTTTCTCAGTACTGTGTTTGTCCCAAGTCCTGGAGCATCAGGCCAAGCCACTGACCACTGTTACTGGGTTAGTGAAGATCCTGTTTCCGGCCATAACTACTTCCAGGCAAAATGTGTACCAGGTATACTACTCAAAACGCTCTTCAGGGAGGAGTTTCCCCATTTACTTCTGTCCTTCAAAACCACCCTAGAGTGCAGCTAGATTAGTACTGGCTTAATCCAATTTGGGGAATTGCCAGCATAATGTGCAAAAATATCTTAAAAATACTCCTATCTTTATTTTCTTCCTAAGTCAGTTGGTCATAGGGAATTCACCATGAAGACACAAATGATGTCATGAGGAAAACATACAAACAAACAAACAAACAAAAAACAATTTGACAAGAATAGGCATCTAGGCAACTTATGTAACTTATTTGTGCTATCAGGGCTTGTTTGAGCCTAATCTCAAATATACCACTCACATTTGACATTGGAGTGCTGCTGTGCACACCCAACCCCATGTCTTGGGTGTGTCAGAAAATACCCAATTCATTATGGTCAAGGTTTATTCTCTAGTAGCCCTAGTAGCAAGCTAGAAGTCTACTGCATCTCAAAAGGAGAAAAGTTATCTGGAAAGATGGCATGGCTTTGCCTCAAAATCTCAAAGGACTAGGATAGGATTCACTTTTACAAGTTTGCCAGAAATTCCATATAGCATTCCTAACTGCCACAAACACTCCAAGCACCACCAGATTTGCTGATCTTTTGGCGCAATGATTGAACAGTTTGTATGGGAGTTTGTATTTGTTGCAATCTTTTCTTATTTTGAGACTCACTCAAAACAGGCAACCTTGTATATTATTTGGTAATTGGTTTGGAGTTGCACACTCCAATGAGGAAATATGTTGCTTCCAAAATCCAAAGAGCTCCATTAAGCATTGTTACTGCTTTCTTCATGGTAGGGAAGCAGATGCAGCATATTGTCCTTCCCCTGAAATAGATAATTCAACCTTCCTGAGATAACTGGACACCTACAAATTTCACTAAGGTTTTAGACCTCTAGATTTTTGGGATTTCCTACTTTCTGGTATGCTTTTTTCTTAATTTATCTAAAGTAGTCCCAACTTCCTACTCTTCAAATACAACGAATATGTTATCATCAGGGTAAAGGACTAGCGTGATACCCTATAGAATAGAGAGATGGTCAAGATCCCTGTGTACTACATTAGGACTTAGAACTGGTGCGTTGGTACGTTTTAAAATAGTAGAGTGGATGTGGGTTGCCGTCCCTGCTGAAAGGAAATGGTTCTCCATGTTGTTGTTGTTTTTTTAACAGGCATAGAGGAAAAAATTGTTCATGAGATTAATAACTGCATAACTGCATTGCAGGTATTGAGGGGTGCACTGATTTGCTCCAGCAATGAAACCACATTTGAAACAAAAACTGCAATTGTATCAACTGAATACATTTATGATAATCCACGGTCATTCGCCAAGGACCACCTTTCTTCATCAGAGGTCAAATAAGTGAGGTGAAGAGATAGGGTGGGAGTCAACATTCTTTCATCATTTTTGTTAACAGTAATCTCTGTAGTGCGTTTTAGAATGCAGTATGGAATTTGCTTTGTTGTTTTGATAGAGTTGGTGCTGGTAGCTTCCACTTGGTTTTTCTTGTCATTAAAATCTACATTCCATGAGTCAGGGAACTGATGTGGGGATTTTATAAGTTTGAATATGTTTATTCAAACTATACATTCTAGAATTAAGGAAATAACCACATGGTGGGTTCAGGAACTTCCATGAAGTAGACCTGAGCCAAAATTCTATTTCTTATGCTTCACATTTTTCATCTGAAAAAAAAGTGGAGTGTGACAATAACATCTACTGTAAACTGTTGAGATATGAGAGGACTATAAGGGATATGCTTATCAAGTTCTGGCACTTAGTAAACCTTAAAAATATTAGTTTCTTTTTTAATTTGAGGTCCATAAAAAATATTTTCACTGTGGTGATAATTATTGGCAGTACAATCTTAAGTAGAAAAATTAAAGTTAAGAAATCAAGCCAAAAACAGTTATTTTTCATTCTAAAATTCTGACCTTAGAGATTAATCTTCAATATAATTTCAGATTTTAAGTTTTTAAAATGTAAACAGTTAACAGGTTTTGTATTTAATTAAAAAAATAAAATTTATTATAATGATTATAAAATATGTATAGCAATATTTTGGGGGAAAATGCACTGTAAAATTTATCATTATATCAAAATACAATATAAATTTTTATCATGGACTGAGAGTAATTTATTTTGTCCAAGAAGGACAGTTAGAGCTGAAGCAAATCTAGTCTCTGAGGCTTATCAGTGAACAGGAAGGAGAGAGATTAAAATAACACATGAAGAGGGATGCCTGGGTGGCTCAGTCAGTTAAGCATCTACCTTTGGCTCAGGTCATGATCTCAGGGTCCTGAGATCGAGTCCTGCATTGGGCTCCCTACTCAGTGGGGAGCCTGCTTCTCCCTCTGCCTTCTGCTCCCCCTGCTTGTATTCTCTCTCTGACAAATAAAATCTTAAAAAAAAAAAAAAGAATAACACATGAAGAACTATTGTCATTACTTGGATACATATGAGGAATTAAAAGAGAGCAGTAAGAACCAAAAATGCAGCATAGGAATGGAAGTGAGTATAGGAGGAAAGACTATCTGGAGTCTGAGGGTGAAAGCAGAAGGGAACAAAAAAGTTCCCTTCATATTTTATATTCAGCCAGTCAGCTTGTCCAGTATGACTCTTCAGAAATATCCTTTTTGGATTATTCTCTTTTCTGTTTCCACCGTTACCCTTGGTAACAGGTTCCTCTGTATTACTCAGAAGAAGATAGACTTTTCTGAAATAAGAAGAATCACAATTTAGGGGCTGAACACACCCAAACATAATTTCTCCCTCATGTGTGGCATGCTGAGGGTAGAGCATTTCTCTTCTAAGCCACAAGTCAGGGACACAAAGCTTCAGATCACTGTGGTATCATCCATCCAGAAGACTGGGAAAGGAGAATGGGGGAGTGGTAGTACAGATACTATGTTACCCTCTTAGAAGGGACACTTTCCTTCCACTCATTTGCCTTGGCCTGTACTAATCATATGGCAGATATAAATCCTATGTAGGTGGCGAACTATAGAGACGCACATGGATAGTAGTTTCACTAACCTTTTCTTCCACTCTATCTTTACTCGTTTCTATCTAACTAAGATAGCTTTGTTTTAATTTTCATGACAATTTTCTCCTCCAATTCTAATCTATATATTTTCTTTAAAATTCTCATTTCTCAAAAGTGCCTTCATTAACAACCTATTACTACTAACTAGGGTGAAACTAAACTCCATATCCTGATTTATAAAAATCTCCATATTCTGGTTCCACTTTGCAAACTGGGCCAAATGATAACACAAGACATCTACTCTGTGACTTCTGCACATGTCATGCTACTTTAAATCTTACCCATGCCATCCTATTCACTGTGATGATTGTTTATGTGGATAGGAGGAAGGCTATCAACATTAGGAATTCTGTCTGGATACTAAGAAGACTTCACATCTAAGGAGATCCCTTCTACCTTCTACTCTTGATTTCAATCCAACCAGCAACCAGCTTTCCTGAGCTTTGTGGCTGTGAGATTAGTAAGAACATGGCACCTGGAAACATAACACAAACACGACAGGCTCTGCAAGATCCTGGAACGAGAGAACTGACAAAAATTATATATATATTTATATTTTCCCCTATGAAGTAAAGGCCAGACAGGAAAAACCCTAAGATGAGGGTCAGAATAACACAACTTCTTAAGACAAAGCTTGGATGAGAAAGGCCAGTGCTCATCTCTAAGCATGTCCATGAAAGGATTTTCTGGTGTCCTAAACCCCTAGATAGCTGCTGGGAAGGACTGGTAGTCTGAGTTATTTCTACTACTGAGTCAGAAGTAGCACCAGACTTTGCAGATGAGAAGTCCAGAGAATAGAAAGACTGTATCCAGGAGCATAAAGGGATACAATGAACTTCATGAATGGATTCTGCCAATCCACAGGACAGAGTTTTGTTCCCGCTCATTACTCAGGAGACTGTCACCTATTAAGGATCTGCAGGTTCTTACATACCGAGAGTGGTATGTAAGTAGGCAATATAACCCAAGAGAGCCCAGCAAACAGAAGGAAGAAGAAGAAAGAAGAAGAAAGAAGAAGAAAGAAGAAGAAAGAAGAAAGAAGGAGAAGGAGAAGAAAGAAGAAGACGAAGAAGACGAAGAAGACGGAGGAAGAAGAAGACGGAGGAAGAAGAAGACGGAGGAAGACGAGGAAGACGAAGAAGGAGGAAGACGAAGAAGGAGGAAGACGAAGAAGGAGGAAGACGAAGAAGGAGGAAGACGAAGAAGGAGGAAGACGAAGAAGGAGAAGACGAAGACGAAGAAGACGAAGACGAAGACGAAGAAGACGAAGACGAAGACGAAGAAGAAAAGAACACTCATAGTATATAGTGAGCTGGAACAGCTATGCGAGAGAATAATGTGAAGCAAAATAAATAAGAGCACTTAGGATGATTCAGTTATAGTACAACATGTTTTTTAGAATATATAGGTAGGTAGATAGTGAGATTAGCTAAGTATATGTGCTATATGTTTTATTTGAATTAAACCAGAAAAATGGTCACTGAATTAAATTATGAAATGAGGCTCAAATTAGGAATTCATTCAAATTAAAGAAAAATTTCAAAGCACACAGCAAATAGAATTACAGGAAGAGCAAAAAACAACAGATAGAAGAGACAAGGATTAAATAAATAGGAGAAAACATCCTTCGGCTGGAATAAGATCAGATTCTGTAGATTAAAAGGCTTCATGGAATTCCAAACAGGATAAATGAATAAAAGGGAAACACTTAGGTATATTGGGATATAATTCTTTAACTCTAGAGAAAAAATTTTTGCATGCTTCAAGAATAAATAACTACTTAGTTACAAAGTAAAAAGAATCTGTTACATGAGACCTTTTAATGCTAATACTGCAAGTTAGAAAATAGTAGAATATAGTCAACAAGTCACACACACATGCAGTATAAAAATATACTTGTAAATATGGAAGAATTTGAGAAATAGAATGAAAGAACATGCAGAGAAAAGAAATCTTATCTGATGTCTCCTCTAAGTAGAAAGCCAGTATTTCTTTTGGTCAAATTCCTAAAACATATTCTTTCATTTCTGGGGTTCTAATAGTATTACTTTACCATTTCTGTATTCCACATGGAGATACAGAATATTAATATTTGCTTACCCAATCAGAACATATCCCTGCCCCCTTTTTTAATGCCCACCTAAAATACATAAAGCAAATGGAGAGGGTGTGCTTTCCCAAAAGAAGTTTGTACTGTTAGGTGAAATAAAACTCAGGTCTGTTTTCATGTCCATGAAAACTCAATATTACCAAGATGTCAATTCTTCCCAACTTAGTCTATATATTTAATGCAATCCCAAATAAAAATCCCAGTAAGTCGTTTTGTGGATATATTAAAACACACACACACACACACACACACACACACAGATTCCAAAGTTTATAGGGAGAGAGAAAAAGTTGTAGAATAGTCAACATAATATTGAAAAAGAAAATTGGAAGACTGACACTACCCAACTTCAAGACTTAGTATAAAGTTATGGTACTAACAATAATGTAGTACTGGCAAACAATAGATAAATATATCAGTGGAACAGAATAGAGAGCCAAGAAATAGACCTCATAGATACACTCAACTGATCTTCTACATAAAAAAAAAAAAAAAAAAAAGGGTTGAGACACAAACCTTGTATCCTTAAAAAAATTAACTCAGAAGTGGATATAAACCTAAATGTACATTATAAGCTCAGAAAAGATAACAGAGAAAACTTAGATAATCTTGGGTATGGCAATGACTTTTTAGATAAAACCTCAAAGATATGACCCATGAAAGAAATAATTGATAAGCTGGACTTCATTAAAATTCAAAACTTCTGCTCTGAAGAAAAAATCTGAAGAGAATGAGGAGACAAGCAACAGATGGTAGAAAATATTTGCAAAGGACAACTGATAAAGAACTGTTATTCAAAAGATACAAATGACAAGAGTTCATACTTTTCAATAATTAAACATAAATGGACTAAGTTAGTAACTAAAAGGCATAAGAAGCTGAGTGGATTAAAAAAAAAAAAAAAAAAAAAGACCCAATATTATGCTGTCTGTAAGAGACTCACTTCAGCTTTAAGGAGACACACAGCCTGAAAGTGAAAGGATAGAAAAAGATTCCATGTAAATGGAAACCTAAAGAAAGCTAGAGTAACCATACCTTTTCAGAAAAAAGAGACCATAAGATAAAGAATGTTATTAGACACAAGGTTATTATATAATGATAAAGTGATGAACCAAACTAGAGAATATAAAGATTTGTAAATGTTTATGTATCCACCTTACAATTACCTAAGTATATAAAGTAAACATTAACAGACAAAGGGAGAAATACACAGCAATAAAACAGTAGGGGGCTTTAATACCCACTTTCATCAATGGATAGGTCATCCAGACAGAAAAATCAGTATGGAAATATTGGACTTAACACATTAGCCCAGGCAGAATTAAACATTTACAAAACCTTGTACCTAAAAACAGAAGCAGACACAATCTTCCAGAGCTCACAATGAACATTCTCTAGGCTGGATTGTAGGGTAGACCATAGAACAGGTCAATAACTTTAAGAAGAATGGAATTATAACTATCTTTTCTGACCACCATGGCGGGAAACTAAAAAGCAGTTACAAGAATGCAGGAACATTCTCATAATGTGGAGATTAAACAAATTACAGCTGAACAACCAATGGGTCAAAGAAGATATCCAAAGAGAAATTTTTAAAAATCTTCCAACAAATGAAAATGGAAATACAACATATTAAAACTTATGGAATGCAGTGAAAGCAGTTCTCAAAGGGCAGTTCACAGTGATAAACATCTACATTAAGAAACAAGAAATCTCAAACAATCTAACTTTACACCTCCAGCAAATAGAAAAAGAACAAAAAGACCAAAGCTAGAAGGAAGGAAATGGCAAAGATCAGAGTAGAAATAAAGACTAAAAAAAGACAAAAGATGAATGAAACTAGAATTTTCTTTTCTGCAAACAAAATAAACTTTGAGACTCACAAGGATTAAAAAAAGGGGTTTAAATAAATAAAATCAGAAATGAAAGAGGACAATACACAGAAATACAAAGGATCATAAAAGACTACTATAAACAATTATATACCAGCAAATTGGACAATGTACAAATGGATAAATTCCTAGAAACATAGAACCTAACAAGACTGAATCATGCAGAAAAAGAAAATCTGAACAGACCAATTATTATTAAGAAGATTGAGTCAATAATCAAAAACCTCCCAACAAACAAAAGTCCAGGCCCAGATGGTTCTGATGGTAAATTCTACCAAAAATTTAAAGAATACCAATCCTTCTCAAACTCTCCAAAAAAATAAGAAGAGGAGGGAACACTTTTGAATTCATTTTACAAAGACAGCATTACCCTGATATCAAAACCAGAAGAACATTATAGGAAAAGAAATTTACAGACTGATATCCCTGAGGAATATAGATGTAAAATCCAACAAAATATTAATAAACAGAATTCAATAATACATTGAAAGGACCATACAACATGATCAAATGGAATTTATCCAGGGATGCAAGGATAGTTCAACATCCGAAAAATCAATGTAATACATCACGTGAAGAAAAGAAAGAAATCATATGATCACATGCAGAAAAAGTATTTGACAAAATGTAACCAATTTATGATAAAAACTCTCAATAAAGTGATATAGAGGGAAAATGTCTCAACATAATCAAGGCCATATCTGACAACCCTACAACCAATATTATATGCCAGGATGAAAGTTTTTCTTCTAAGATTAGGAACAAGACAAGGATTTCCACTCTTACCGCTTTTATTCAATATAGCATGGGAAGTTCTGGCTAGAGGAATTACACAAGAAAAATCAATTACATCTAGGTTGGAAAAGAAGAAATAAACTATCTCCATTTACAGATGGCTTGGTATTATACATAGAAAAGCCTAAAGACTCCACCCAAAAACTGTTAGAATAAACAAATTCAGTAAAGGTGCAAGATAAAAAAGATCAATAGATTAAAAAAATCAGTTGCATTCCTATGTATTAATAATGAACTCTGAGAAATTAAGAAAATAATCCAATTTACAAATTTATCAAAAAGAAAATACATAGGAACAAATGTAACTAAAAAGGTGAAACAGCTGGACATTGAAAACTGTAAGGTATTGAAAAAGACTCAAATAAATGGAAAAATATTCTGTATTCAATATCCATACTACCAAAGCAATCTACAGATTGAATGCAATTCCTATCAAAATTCCAATGGCATTTTTCACAGAAATGGAACCAAAAAAATCCTAAAATTTGTGTGGAACCATAAAAGGCCCCAATTAGCCAAAGCAATTTTGAGGTATAAGAACGAAGCTGGAGACATTACACTTCCCGATTTCAAACTATATTACAAACCTACAGTAATCACGTCAGCATGATGTTGGCATAAGAACAGATATATAAACCAATGGAACAGAATAGAGAGCCCAGACATAAACCCACACACATATGGTCAATTAATTTACAAAGAAGCCAAGAATATACAATAAATAAATGCATAGTGTTGGTAAAATTAGATAGCCACATGCAAAAGAATGAAACTGGGACCATCTTACAACACACACAAGAATAAACTCAAATGAATTTAAATCTTAAATGTAAGACCTATATCCATAAAATTCATCAAATAAAACAGAGGGTAAGCTCCTAGATGTTGGTTTTAGCAATGATTTCTTTTCTTTTCTTTTTTTTTTTTGATTTTATACCAAAACCAAAAGCAAAAAAGCAAATATAAAGAAATGGGACTTTATCAAACTAAGAAGCTTCTGTATAGCAAAGGAATCCACCAACAAAATGAAAAGGCCAGAATCGGAGAAAATATATGCAATCATGTACCTTTCAAGGCATTAGTATCCAAAATATATAATGACCTCACATAACTCAATAGGAAAAAGTCAAATGAAAAATGAAAAGTTCTGAGTGAACATTTTTCCAAAGAAGACATACAAATGGCCAAAGGTAAAGGTACTCAACATTACTAATTGTCAGGGAAATGTAGAAAAAAACCCCAGTAGTTGCCAAGGGTTGAGGAGGTGGGGGGATGAATAGGTAGAACATAGATGGTTTTTAGGGAAGTGAAAATACTCTGTGTGATACCATAATAATGGGTGCACATCAGTATATATTTGTCCAAACCCGTGGAAGGTAAATACCAAGAGTTAATAGTAATGTAAAGTATGGACTTTGGGTGTCCATATGATGTGTCATTATTATCTATTGAAACAAATCTACCACTCTGGTAGGAGATACTGATAATGGGAGAGGTTCCCCATGTGAAGGTGAAGGGAGACTATGAGAAGTCTCTATTCCTTTGCCTCAAAATTGCCGTGAACTTCAAATTCTTTTAAAAAATGGTCCTACTAAAAGAATTTAATAAATGAAAACTAGGTCTATTACTTGTCGAACACTGTTAAGAGACTAAAAGGGTGTTTTCTAAGATTTAAAGATTCTTTGGATGGTGGGACACAATACACTTGGCCATTGAATACCTGGAAGGAACAACTCCTTGTTACAGCTCCAAAAAAGAGTACGCGGCCATGGAGGCCCACACAGTGGTTTGCAGCCTGAGACAGGCTAACAGCAAACTGGAGCTGTAGGGTGCAGTTTACGCATGCCAAGGTTTTGCTGGCGGGCTTCCTGTGGATTGTTTAATTGGAATAATTTCACAGGCTCAGGACTTAGGGGCTGTCCCTAGTTGTTTGGCACCTGGTCTTGGGGTAATTAGAACAGGTACGTAGTGTGTCTCACACTAGACTGTGAGAACCTGATAAGGAAAGTGGTTGCCATGGTACCTAACCAGCTGTTCGAATAGGGGAACTGACCTGCCTCAAGCCAGGGCCTTGAAACTGGATTAAGAGAGCATTTAAAAAATATCAAACTCCATTAAAAAAATGCAAGCCAGACTTGCAGAACAAATTCACAAACATATCTGATAAAGGACTCCCATCCAGTGAATAGAATGCTTTTCAACTCAACAAGAAAACCAAAACCTTAATAAAAATAAACATCTGCAAAAATTTGAATAGACACTTGTGCAAAGAAGAACTAAGATTAGAAATAAGCACCTTAAAGGATGTCCATTAGTCATTTTGGAAATGCTAAGTAAAACCACAATGAGCCATCTTCATTGATATTTAGTAGTATCTAACGCCAACTTCAAGTATGGGTGATGGTATAATAAAAGTAGAATTCACATTTTGCTAGTGAGAATACAAAATAGCTTAGACACTTTGTAGAACATTTTAGGGCAGTTTCTTATAAGATCTTTGAAAATCCTGGGTGTTATATGCAAAGAATGAATCATGGAACACTACATCAAAAACTAATAAGGTACTGTATGGTGACTAACATAAGATAATAATATTTTAAAAAATGGGAAAAAAATCCTTGAAAATCCTTTCCTAAAAACTACTCCAGGTAAATGAAAAAAATGTTTTTTTCCCCACAGAGATTTATTTATAAATATTCCTAACAGCTTATGCATAATATCCAGATGCTGGAAACAAACCTCATATCCATCAATTTATGAACTGATGAAGAAATTGTAGTCAATCCTTACAATGCAAATCTACACAGAAATAAAAGCAATTGACCTCCGATTAACTACTGATACACCTAACAACATGGATGAAACTTAAAAGAATCATGCTTAGTGAAAGCAGTCAGACACAATACTATCAACTCTATGGTTAATTTACGTGATGTTTTGGAAGAGATAAAATTATAGCATCAGAAAGCAAAGCAGTGGCTGCCAGGAGGAAGCAATGGGCAATAAAATGGTTTGACTGCAAAAGGGCATGATGCAACATCGGGCAGTGGTGGAAATATTTTCCATCGTGCTTTTCAAACTCAGAGTTGTATACTTTTAAAAATCTTTTTTTTTTTTTTACATGCACGTTATACATTGAAAACACTGATTAAAAAAATAAGCCAACCACAACTTGGTGTTTTGCAATGACCACACCCAATTCCTTTACAGAATAACAAAATTTACTATTTAATTTCTAGTCCTAATTTATAGCATAACTCAGATCTGTCATCTAAAGATGAAATGGTAAGTCATTTAATAACTGTCCAACCCAAATCACTGATCCCTCTTTTGTAATTCTTAGTTTCCTTACGCTTGTAAGTCAGTTTTGTACATGTATTCCTATATCTCACTAGATTTTAGACTTTTCGAATAAAATACATGAGAAGTTTTGTAAACTACAGGACATTATAAAAATTAGTTACCATTATTTATTATGCTTCAATGTAGGAATTTTTCCTAATCCATCTTTGTAGGACACCAGCAGTGCATACAACATGGTTTTTTGCTCAATAAATATGTCTGAGATGTACTTAAATAGGTGATTGGAATTCTTATTTTTATATTTGAACTTTTCCCAAGTTGCAACATGTAATTTAGGCACAACATGATAGCATTATCTTTGGGACAAAAGCTGAATAGTGACTAACAGTGAGATCTTGGTTTCCTATCGGTTTTACTCATCATCACATTTCCTCCAAGTGAACTATTTATTGAGTTTTAGCAGCACTGAGTGCCAAAGGACAATTAAATTGATCCTCAACAAATTACTAAGAGACACTTCCTTGATTTTAGTGTTTCCCCTTAATTGTGAAGCCATGGCAGCTCCACAAATAAATGGGTAGCTTAACAGACTCCATGGCTAATAATGTGAAAAGCTCACATTACCTAATGCTGCTTCCAACATCTCTATTACCACTCTGGATGGAGCCAAAAATAGAGTGATAAAGACAAGAATAGTTGCTATATTTTTCACCAAAAAGTACACTCAATCCTTCATAAATACACACACATTAAAATATTAAACCCATGCTTTTAAAAAGTTTTGTCCTTGTTCCATTACTTTGACATGAAGGATTTGGTCCTCATAAGCAGTTTGGAAAGTAGATAAGAAAATGTCATTTTATAAATAAAACTAAGGCCCAAAGAGTAAATATATATATATTTTCCTTTGGAGGGGGGGGGGGGCTCACAATTCAGCTTTAATTTCAACACAAAACTAATTACTGAGAAATAATGACTTGGTTTTCCAAAATCTAAGTATGAGCTACATGGAAGTAGCTCCATATATAAAACTTTCAGCATTTTATCAGCAATGCCAACCACGTTTCTTAATTCTTAACAGTGAAAATAAATTAAGTAATAATTACTCATCCTGAAAACCTACGTTCCAAAAAGCATGTTAAGCAGTTTATATATTCCATCTCATTAATTCTTTTTTTTTTTTTTTAAAGATTTTATTTATTTATTTATTTGAGAGAGAGAGAATGAGAGACAGAGAGCATGAGAGGCAGGAGGGTCAGAGGGAGAAGCAGACTCCCCGCCGAGCAGGGAGCCCGATGCGGGACTCGATCCCGGGACTCCAGGATCATGACCTGAGCCGAAGGCAGACGCTTAACCAACTGAGCCACCCAGGCGCCCCTCCATCTCATTAATTCTTACAACAGCTTTGTAAAATAGGTACCATTACTCCCAGGTTACCTTCTACTCCATGTGCTCCTTCATTCCATGATAAATTAATTCTATGTATTAGCTTTCTAAAGCTGTCATGACCAAGTACCACAAACTTAGCCTCTTAAAAGAACACAAATTCAGTATCTTATAGTTTCTGAAGGTCAGAGGTCCCCATATTAAGGTGTTGGCAGGCTTCACACCCTCTCTAGGGAAGAATCTATTTCTTCATGTTTTCCTCTCTGACCAGCCTTCCCGTCACGTCTCCCTCCGACCACGAGCCAGAACGGTTTTGTGCTTTTAAGGAACCATGATTAGACTGGGCCCACCTGGATAGTCCAAGCTGCTCTTTCCCCATCTGCAGGCCTTTAAGCTAACTGCATCCTCAAAGTCCCTTTTGCTATGTAAGCCAACATATTGACAGGTTCTAAGGATTAGGTTGTGGACTTCATTTGGGGCCATTATTCTGCCTGCCACACCTGCATCATCAATTTTGGGGGACCATTCCCTTAGGGTCTAGCTGAACTGAAACCTAGCTTTTTTTCTGAAGGCATTACTTTTTGCAAGTAAAAGTCTTCACAAGTAAAATCTTCTACTTCTCATGCTTTCCAAGTATTGATGCCCTTTGTTACTGAAGTCCTGTCAGTTAGTGTCAGGTGGAGAATAGGGTTAGGGTGGTCGTGGAGGAGAAGGTAGTGGTTGTGGTAGAATGAATTCTGGGACATTACCATTGAAATAGCTATGAATCCATATTCACACCTGTAAGAGCTTGAAACATGATATCTCATTGATCAGTGCACCGGTTAGTTCAAGCATACATAATACAAGGACAGAAACTCAGGTAAAGGAGACAAGGTTTAATCTAAATCCATATGGAAGAAGGAAAATTTTCCTAATTTGGCGAGTTGTCTACCAATTCCTGTGAAGAGACCGATCCCCATTTCTGTGTAAAATATTGTTTGGTTTATTTTCATCCCTATGAAGTCTCTTATCAGAGTAGCAAATGTAATAAATTACCTCTTACTAGGGTTCTCCTTGATTACCACAGGAAAGGGCCCTGCTATTTTTGTTCTAATAAGGACAAGAGGAAAGTATGTTATTATACTCAGTTTTCCTTTGGATGCTGAGGCTAGTATGGAGAAAAGACAGTCACATTATCCGTATATACTTTAGAATCTAACTTTTCTGCCTAATATTTACATCCTATTATGCTGCAAATTGTTCGGGATCTTCAATTGTTTAGTGCATCTTTCACCTGTAACTTGAACATCTTCACTGAATTTTCCACTGGCATGTAAGTTTGCTCAGTATCTTTTATATGAAAATAATTAAAGAAAATAAAGAAAATTACAGGGGCTCCTGGGTGGCTCGGTCGGTTGAGCTCCAGACTCTTTATTTCCACTGGGGTCATGATCTCAGGGTCATGAGATCCAGCCCATACCTGCCTCGGTGCTCAGTGAGAAGTTGGCTTCTCTCCCTCTGCTCCTCCCCACCAGGTGTGCATGCATGAGAGTTCTTTCTCTCTCTCAAATTAATAAATAAATCTTAAAAAAGAAAAGAAAAGAAAAGAAAAAGAATCATGGATGACCTTCCCTTACTGCATCTCCCCCACAATTATTTTTTTTTGTTTCTTATCTACATTTATAGCCAAAAACATTGACAAAGTTGGCCAAACTTTCCACTCTGCTTTGCTCACTGATTATTGACTCCTCATGACACTGAAATTGGGCTTATGTCCCCATTATGTACCAAAACATTCTTCCCCAGGTCACCATTGGCCTCCATGTCATAAAACCAGTAGACATCTCAGCAGCTTTAAACCTTTTAAAAATACTATTTTCTTTGCTTCTCTTGCCCCTTTCTCCTTATTGACTTTCCCCTGGTGATTCCTACTCAGCATCTCTTTCAGATTTACTCTCTCCTACCAGTCCTTTAAATGTTAGTGTTGTATTGCAGGCATGTTCTCTCCTCAGTCTACAACTCTTGCAGGATGACTGTACCACATAGATGGCTTCAGTTGCCCCCACTGCTCTAATGATCCCCAATTCAGTGTCTTCTATTCAGACTTCTTTGCTAAACTTAATCCTTATATCCAATTCCTTCTGGCTAACATTTACATAGGACCTTCTCAGGAATCTCATTCCTAGCAAGTCAAAAAGAAAAGTTTTTATTCCTGTTTCACACCTAAAGCTTACTTAAAAAAACAAAACAAAACAGTGTATCCTATGTAAAAAGTGACCCAAACTAACAGTAGGCATTAGAATATTTTTGGACATATTTAGAATGTTTAAAATTTCTAATTGTTTTATTCCTCACAAAAAACATATCCTTGAAATGATTGTCAGTTTGTTAAGGAAACTTCCAACAATTGTATATTTGTAATGCAAACATCATTCAAGAAAACTTACAGTTCTTGGAGAAAATTGAACAAAATGAAAAATTCTGAATTAAGTGTAACATAGTGTTGGGAAAATTAGGTGAATGCATTATCAAAACTATTACTCTGCAGGGTTTATGACTTCTTTAAGGAAATGTTTATTTTCCTGTACATGGATTTGTTTCAACCTATCTGAAAATGCTGAGGACTTTGGTAAAGTATCCTGGCCTTTAGAGACACACAGCCTTGAGTTCAAATCCTGTTTCTATTACCTGCTATCCTATAATCATTAGAAATGTACTTAATTCCTCTTATCCAAATTCCTCATCCATAAAATGAAGGCACTGATATTTAACCTACAAACTTGATGTAAAGATCATGTCACCTTACTAATCTGTCATGTATTCAACTAAGCACTTATATCTGGTACTCAAAAAAAAAAAAATGGAGACAGGGACGGGGCGGGGTGCCTGGGCGGCTCAGTGCCAGTCTCTGCTTTCGGCTCAGTTCATGATCCCAGGGTCCTGGGATCAAGCCCTCCATCAGACTCCCTGCTCAGCCAGGAGTCTGCTTGAGTCTGCTTCTTCCTCTCACTCTGTTCCTCCCCTCTCCACCCCACCCCTGCTCCTGCACTCGTGCTCGCGCGCTCTCTCTCTCTCGCTATTGCGCGCTCTCTCAAACAATTAAATAACATATTTTAAAAAAATGGGAACTGTTATAAAGATTAGTATTAACAATTTTGTTTTACTTGGTTTTTCATGCATATACTGCTATAAGGAAAGAGGAAATAAACAGCAAATATAAAATCTGATTCCTAAGTTTTATCTATGGTTTTAATTCTATGCAAATGTATTCACAATCATTTGTATCTTTTGAGTTTGTGTAGTGTCTGTAAATGCTCCCGACTACTCAATACAGGGTATACTAGAAAAAAAAATTAAGTATAGGAACTTATAGAAATGAACCTCTAACCAAACCAGTATTTTATCCTTGAGGAACTTAGATTGATCACATTGAGTTATTATCCTGACTGTACTTGACTAAGCACCATCAACTTTTTCTCTAATGGTGGTATCTCTTCTCTCCCATTGTAACTACTCTTTGTGAGAGTTACATTGTGTGTGGTATATTCATTACACAATGATTTTCTACAGCCAATTGTAACAAACATTTTAAGTTACCCTTATGCCTTTTATTCCTTAATTTTTTTCTTTTTATCTAACCTTAACTAAGAAAAAGTAAAAAGTCAGATATTTAGTATAGCAATGGAGTAAACTGTATAAACAGGAAGAATCATATTCTTAAAAAACACTTGAAGCTTTTCTATTATAATTGTCTAGTTTTCTTTTAATTACTATAAATATTATTTTAGAGATCTATCTTTGAATATATTTATTAGTGTAACACAATGCTGTAGAGGTAATTTCTCAGAAGGATTTTTTATATAACTATACCAAATAAAATATGCATAACATACTTGTAATCATCCAAAAATAATTATTAATGATTATCAATTTCATGACAAATAATTTGGCATACTTGATACTTACAAAATACAATTTTCAGTCATCAATTCACTTTAAGTAATAATTAAACTAATTATTTTAATTAATAAGATATGTTGACCATCTATTCAGTTTTATTGGAATTTATTCACAGGTTATTTTGTCTTCACATTATTCTGTGTAGACATAAAGTTCTATAATTGTTAGTAATAAAATATTTTAAAATAGCCTATGCCATTCCTTTCATATAACTTGAAAATTATGAGAACATATCCACTTCTCTGGACAGTGTCATCACAAGAGTTACATTAATTAACATTTTGTAATCAGCTTTTCTATACTGAAAGCTAATTTAAATAATTCTTATTTTTATCAGATTCTTTACTTATCTAAAATGAAGCTGATTAATTTGTGTTAACATTTATAGGATTAGAAATCATTTAACAGTAATTTATCATTTTGCTTCTCTATTTTTTTCAAAACTAGTTGTCAGGATAATTTTATTAGTACTCACAATTATAACATAGCAGCATTTTTCCATAAAATATGAGAAGATACATTAAAAGGATAAAATCAACATAATTTTTATTTATAACAGTGATAAAGGAATTGTATTCAGAGCATTTTCAATAATAAAAATAATCTAGCTGCGGTGGCGCCTGGGTGGCTCAGTCGTTAAGC
>NC_138372.1:147124401-147153174 GCF_054177405.1 Leptonychotes weddellii
ATTGGAAAATAATTTAAGTTCTCTGAGACTCAGAAATAATCATTTATTGACAAGCTACTAAGTGTGGGAGATATAGCAGTGTTCTTGAGGATTTAATTTTTTAGGGAAGGAGACATTATGCGATTAATTATAAACTTAGTAATTTAATTAAAATTATATTAAGTGCTGTGAAAAGCAGGTATTGGAAACTAAGAGGGCATATAACCAAAGAACCCTATTTAGAGAAGTTAGGCATGGTATCCATGAAGAGGTAACTTTTAAGCTATCTTTGAAGATAGTGTAAGATGGAATTTTACAAAAGTTTTCTTGTCGGAGAACATCTAAAATCACGTAAAAGACAGGCAATTTTATATGCATAGGTCCTAAAGGGAGAGGGAAGAAAATCTTTTGAATGCATGAAAAGAAATCTAGAGGCAAAAGTGCAACAAAAATTAAACAAAACATTGCAGCTCTGTCTTATTTTTTCCCCTGAAATCAATTTAAAAAGTACAAATTTCAAGTGTTCATCATATATAGTTTCATGATTACTTCCTTTTTCCTCCAAGCTTAGATGCATTATTTAAAAATAAATAAATAAAACAGAAAGTTTTTGTTTCAGTACCACTCTGTTATAATTTCATTTGGTATTTCTTATTTTTTCTTATTCTACCATACTGATATATAGTTTGTCTACAAGCTGAGATCATTTTCAAAATTATTCAAAATCAGTATAGGAGATAGAATACTTAACTGATAATAGAATATATTGTCATTTTAAGACTCAGCTTATGTTTTTCACAAAAAAAGCATAAATCAGAATGTATTATAGAAACGCCAGACTCCATTTTTTTGTGATACTATGTTATTCTATTTGATATTGAAAGAATTTAAATATTAAAGTATCCACAAAGGAAATCTTACATCAGGTTTTCTTTATCATAACCAATTGAAAATGTTGGTCTGATTTTAAAAGGTTGAGAACTGACTGTTGTCTTTTTGTTCCACCCCCATAACTACAGATTTACTGACACTTCTTAGAAGGCCTAATACATTTCAGATCATAAGAATAAGAGGATTTGAGTTAAATGGGGTTTGGCTTAGTCTATTATTATACAGATAATAAATATCTAATAAATAAAAGAAGAAGGAATTGGATATAGAGTTGATGTTATAATTAATATGCCCTTCTTCTCTCCATGATATTACACATATAAAGAAGTGTCTTTTTTTTGTTTAAAGATTTTATTTATTTATTTGACAGAGAGAGAGACAGTGAGAGAGGGAACACAAGCAGGGGGTGTGGGAGAGGGAGAAGCAGGCTTCCCGCCTAGCAGGGAGCCCAATGCGGGGCTGGATCCTAGGACCCTGGGATCATGACCTGAGCCGAAGGCAGATGCTTAACGACTGAGCCACCCAGGCGCCCCTGAGGAGGTGTCTTTAATTCCATAAAACTTCTTCTCTGCTACAGACATCCTTTCAAAATTTATGTCCAATGTACTAAAATGATCTGTTGCTTTGTAAGTTAAGAATGTTTTTTTTATTTATGATGGTTTTCCTTGCCATATGACTTACAAATTTTACAGACTAACACCAGATATTTGATTTAAGAAAAGTTCTCTCAGGATTACTAGCAGAATACTTGAGACATTAATTGATGGATTAGTAAATGATATAGAAGAACTTCTATTATACCAAGAGGGTTTATTTCCATCCCTATGTGTTTAGAAATTGGGCTAAGAAAGACATGCTTCTCCAAGGTAGGGAGAGAAAATTTAAGAGACCCATAACTCAAACAAGTGACAGCAAAAGTGCCTGCCAGCCTTCCTCCTTTCCTTCCTTCCTTCCTTCCTTCCTTCCTACCTCCCTCTTTCTCTACCTCCCTCCCTTCTTCCTCCCTTGCTTATACCTTTTCTTTCTTTTTTAATTTTACTCTTTAATTAGCTGATTAATTTTATTCTTTATTCATGTGTCTATTCAGTGTTCATTTAGCAGAGAATCAGATGTTATTATTGTCCTATCCAGAGTCAGAATATAAGATTGCCTTTTTCCTATACATCCTGAAAGTTATAAAGAATAGGTAACTTTGTGAAAGGGGAAAATAAAATATTTTTGGTGGTTTTTTTGTTTGTTTCTATTTTTCCAATTCATTTTTAAGAACAAATGCAGTGATTAGAACTACATGAATGAAAATCTTTCATATTTTTAAACATTTCAAAGCTAGAGGCTGAAACAGAAATGCTGGATCTCTCATGAGATAATACATTCTCACATGTTTCCTGGCCTTATTTCCTCATCAAAGAAAGTTCAGAAGAGGAAAAGAAACTCAACCTCCCAAAGCTTTGTGATTCACCTATCACTAATTTAAAACAGCATTACTCATTCTGTTTTATAGGCTACACCAAGGAGATGTTTTACTGCATGTCTTTTAATCAGTGAATGTGAGGTGAGGCCCTCCCAAGAGGTCAGAAGTGAGTGCAGAGAAAAAGAATATAAAATTTTCAGATTCATGAGTCCTCATATTTGTTAGAGGCTTAACTACTCATTACAATGGATTGTCCCAAATTTAACTTCCTACGGTTTTTATTGGTTAATGTAACTCTTTGCAAATACTAAATGTATATTGTATTGCTACTCCTGTAAGCAAGTTGTTTTCATGCAAGTGATTCATTCAGGTTGCATACGTTAAGATAGATGTTTTTCCAAAATATTCTTGGTGCTTAATTTTTAAGAAAAATATTTCCTTATTTGGAAAACATGAAAAATGAGGGAACTTTCTTGGACAAAGAGAGCAGGCTAAGGTGAGAATTAGTACCAAGGCTTTGAAGTAAGGGTGGAAATGAAGTAAAGATTTAGGGAAGGAACTTTTTGTCTACCTCTCGCTTATGCCGCTTGCACTATATTAATTTGGAATCTAACTAAATAAAATACAATGTTGTGTGCAACCTAAACCCATAACTCATACCTGTATATTTTAATTAAATCTTTAGTAGCTCACTATTAGATTATTCTAGTCTTTCAATTGAAAGACTACCTTAGATTCTCTTTAATGACAATGATTCAAAAATTTTCCCAGTGTATTTTCTTGAAAAACACTTAGTCTCCTATTTTGCCTTTGCTCATTAGTCCCTTCCTTTGGTTCTCACGAATAAACTTGTTTTAAATCTCTTCACCTATGCCTATTCTTCTAACTGCTCCTTTACTTCTGAACATCCTCTATAATGAGGATGGCTGTCATTTTATTCCACCTTATCTCTTCCAACTGCAGAGTAAAGCCCAAAGACTCTAAAGTCACGTTAACTTGAATTTAAATTCTATTTCTGCACCTTAGGAGTCATATAGAAGTGAACAAGGTCATTAACCTTGATGAAATTTAGCTTCCTCATCTAGAAAAGGGAGATATAAATATCTACCTCAAACATTGTTAGAAGGCCAAAAAGAAAAATGAATATTTCTTAATAGAGTGTTCCATATGTGTCTTTTACTTTAGTGTAGATTTATATGACACACATTATTTACAATGAGGGAACTGAGGTTTAAATAGACTGATTACAGTTGTGGAGCTGGATAAAGCCCAGCTCTTTGACCTTAAGTTTAGTTTCTTTTCTACTTATCACTATGATGATATATCTGAAGAGATAACTTCATTTTTAATTGATTTATAACATAGAAATATTTGAATATACAGAAAACCCCACAAAAATCCCATTTGCTCTAAACCCACATGCTCAGACTCTACATACAAAACATTTTAATATATATACTTAGAGAATCTTTTGTATACTTACTTCTTAAAAAATAAAACTCTGAAATCAAATAGCTTGCCTTTTAATATTTTCATCATATATATGTTGAACACATGTCTTTCCATGATACATTAGATACATTTCTACAAAATCAATTTTATTACATATATATCAATCTGTAACGTGGATAAAACATTTTCAAAGTCCCACAGAGCTTTGAAAAATTTCCCGAAAGTGTGCTGTGGCAAAAATACTTGTAGCTACCAATCACAAATTCCTTAAGATAAGTTCCAGAAAAATGTTTATGGATAATTCCAGAGGGTTTTTAAGTCTCATTCTTTAAATTTCATTTGAGAAAGATTGCATTCTCTTTTTCCACAAGTGGATTGAAGTATTTGAACTTTAAAATTTCATTAATAGATAAATTTTGGATTTCTTTTCCTGGAAAGCAACAAGCACACAATAGAATAAAAATGTCATTTTATTTTATTTTAATTTATATTTGGCATAGTCAAACGTAATTCTCCTTTACCTTATTCTCCTACTCAAGAGATCATCCTGAGATGTATATGTATAGTTAATGTTTTCCTTAATGTAAGAGCAAATGGATAAACTTTTGGTCCTTTGTATTTTCTGCAGTTTTTAAACTATAAAGATTTTTAGTGTTTTGCCAAGTGAGAAGATGAATAGCCTGTGTTTTATTTTTCTCATAAAGACACATTATATCATGATTTCAATCATCCCCAAGCATGATTTTCTTTCCCTCATTCCTGTCATGATACCAAAAAATAAAGTAATGATAGAATTAGTATCTTATAGAGAAAATAATTTTTGACCATCGCTGGCAAAATATTTTTTACATGTTTTGTTAACCAACAAATTCTGTTTCATAAACAGCTTGTGTAGCAGTGTATTTAATATTTAAGAAAGTGTCCAGCTTTCATGGATATTTACCTGAATGTAAGTGTGACCACAACTAATAATCTCTTGCGTTTTCCCTCAAACTTTCTCATCATTAGTGTTCATCCTCTCAGCATATGTTTATCTAATTTCTGAGGCCAAAAATTTTGTGATGTCCTTAAATTATATTTATTTTACAACCCTTACCCAAACCATCAGCAAATTCTGTTAGAATGGGTTTTGTCTTTCTTTGACTTAGCTCACTTAGCATAATGCCCTCAGGGTCTATCTATGTTGTCACAAATGGCAAGATTTCCTTTTTTCTCATGGCTGAATAATATTGCATTGTATGTATATAGTCCACATCTCCTTTATCCATTCATCTGCTAATGGACACTTAGGTTGTGTATCTTGGTTATTGTGAATAGTGCTGCAATAAACATGGTAGTCTTCCTACAATTACTCTCCTATTTTAGGAGCTAAATTGTTAATTTGAAAAAATGTGAATTACACTGGTGGTTGCTGTGCTGTTATTAGTAAGACTAAACAATTATCACTGATAAACAGGTTCCGAGGGAACCCCCCACCCCTTAAAAATAAGATTTGACTTTAAGACAAATTCCCACCTTCTATGGGTGAATAGCCTAGACTGGCAATCTGCCTTTTTGTAATATTTTTCTCAGATGCTTTGGATGAGGTTCTCCCTCTTAAAAACAAAACCAAAAAACCAAAAATCAAAAAACAAACAAACAAAAAACTTGTATTATTTGGATGAAGTCACTTTATAACGCTAATATATTTCTGCTCAACCTTCACTGCTTCAATTTTTTAGGATATGAAGAATATAGAGAGACTGACATCAGCTTTATTATTCTTGTCAATCCTTGGACTACTGACCACACTTAGTCTTTTTCAAATCACAGAAAGCTTTTACTAACATAATTATAAAACACCTTGCTAGTTTTAAAACTAGCAGTAATCTTACTTCACTCAGTAAGGTCCATTCCAATTAGCAAATACAATAATATAACTCAGTATGAATTAGTATTTTGATTAAATAATATATGATTGCATTGGGAATGGCGAAGGTGCTTAGATAATCCATTTTGCCTATACTTTTGCATTTAAATTGAGATCATGTTTATCTAACCTTCTACTTCTTAAAGCCTATGGTACTGGTTTAGCTTTATTTCGTTGGAGTCCAGTATAATCCTAGTTATACATTCTTGATTTACTCTAATAGCTGTGTGTGACAAATTTTTATCTCTCAAGTAGTTATTTCATATTTTTCACCTAATTTAATATGAAGTTTTTTTGTCCTTCTTGAAGTCTGCTACAATGGGGGACATGCCTGGCTTAAAGGTGCTCAGGCAGTGAAATGGGATGGAATCCCCGGTGTGACAGTGTGGTCTGAGGATCCCTGGGATCACAAGAATAACAGGTGGTGCCTAACTGCAGCAGAGTTCCTAGGCATAGGAGCAGGGAAGCCAGCTGAGAACAACAAGTCTAGGTGCCAGCTTTCTGCTCTGTGTTGACATAAACTGTGAATCACTCCACAGTAATGCCACTGCTTTCCTGGGATGAGTCCAGCAAAAAGCAGAAGTGTGTCAAGAACCGCCCTCCCCGCCCCCAACCCCCCAGAATTGCATGGGTCCATGTTGCAGGAGTCCCTAAAATTTGGAGTTTGAAATCAGTCATGTGCCTGAGATAAAAAATGTTCTGTCACAGGTGGGTAAACCTGGGAGACAAGAGTGATTGACGTTTTTCTGTGAGGGCTCACTGAAGAGTGCAGGGCCTGAATTTTCAGCTGTGGAGATAGAGAGCTGGGCACAGCCATATTCATCCCACCCATCAGTGCTGAAAGCCTTTGGCGAGCAAAACAGCACCACCTACTGGAGTCAGAAACCACTTACACTGAGCCCTACCTCCCTGTGCACTGGAGGCATATTTACAATAGGGCAAGTCCACCTGAGAATCAGCACAACAGGCCCCTTCCCCAGAAGACCCATACAACTTACTCTCACCAAGTTTACTGACCATAAAGAGCTGTAAAGCTTCAGCTCTTGGGGAAAACAGTATATAGCATTCTTTGTATTTTTATTCTTTAGTCTTTTAGTATTATTTTTCAGTTATTTTCTTATTTTTTCAATTCTTTTTAAATTTTTATTTTTATATATACTTTATATACATTTTTGTATTTGTTGTTTTCTTTCATTGTAATATATATATTCTTTCTTTCTTATTTTGGGATCTATTTCTTTTAACAAGCAAATCAAAACACACCAAGGATCTAGGTTTGTTGCTGTTGTTGTTGTTAATGTTTTTCCTGTTGTTGTTGTTTTTTCCTTTTTCTTTCTTCTTTTCTTTACTTGACAAAATGAGATAGAGAAATTCATCCCAAAGAAAGAACAGGAGGCAGTACTCACATCCAGGGATTTTTTAAAACAACAATTATAAAGATACTAGCTGGGCTTAAAAAAAAGCATAGAAGAGACTAGAGAATCCCTTACTGTAGAGACAAAAGAACTAAAATCTACTCAGGCTAAAATTAAAAATGCTATTACCAAGATACAGTCCCAATGGAAGCCATAAAAATAAGGATGAACAAATCAGAAGAGCAAATCAGTGATATAGAAGATAAAATTATGGAAAATAAAGAAGCTGAAAAGAAGAGGGAAAGAAAACTATTAGATCACAAAGGTAGACTTAGGAACTCAGAGATTCCATAAAGTGAAACAAATCCATATTATAGGAGTCCCAGAAGATGAAGATCAGAAAAAAGGGGCAGAAGGCTTATTTGAACAACTTATAGATGTTTCCTTCTTCCTTCCCTAATCTGGGGAAGGAAACAGGCATTCATCCAATGGGCACAGAGAATTCCCCTCAAAATCAACAAAAATAGGCCAACACCTAGACATATTATAGTAAGCTTGCAAATTACAAAGATAGAAAATCCTAAAAGCAGCTTAAGACAAGAGGTCCTTAACCTACAAGAGTAAATGCATAAGGCTAGGAGTAGACCTGTTCACAGAGACCTGGCAGGCCAGAAAGGACTGGCATGATATATTCAATGTGCTAAATGAGGAAAATATGCAGCCAAGAATACTTTATATAGCAAGGCTGTCATTCAGAATAGAAGGAGGGGGCACCTGTGTGCCTCAGTCAGTTAAACTGCTGCCTTTGGCTCAGGTCATGATCCCAGGTCCTGGGATCAAGCCCCATGTTGGGCTTCTCTGCTCAGCAGGGAGTCTGCTTCTCCCTCTCCTTCTGCCCCTCCCCCCACTCATGCTTTCTTTTTCTCTCTCTTTCTCTCAAATAAATAAATAAAATCTTAAAAAAAAGACTAGAAGGAGAAATAAAATTTCCCAAACAAACAAAAACTAAAGGAATTTGTGAACACTAAACAAGCCCTGCACGAAATATTAAAAAAATATAAAAAAATTTTTTTTAAATTAAAATTTTTTTTAAAAAGGGGAAAGCATAAAATAAAAAAGGGGACACTCTGAGCAGAAAGAGAGACCAAAAGTAGCAAAGACCAGAAAGGACCAGAGACAATCTATAGGAACAGTGACTTTACAGATAATGGCGCTATGGCACTAAATTAATATCTTTCAATAATTACTCTGAATATAAATGGACTAAGTGCTCCAATGAAAAGACATAGGATATCAGGATGGAGAAAAATATAAGACCCATTAATATGCTGTTTACAAGAGACTCATTTTAGATACAAAGTCATCTCCAGATTGAAAGTGAGAGGGTGGAGAACCATTCATCATTGCTAGTGGACATCAAAAGAAAGCTGGAGTAGCCATCCTTATATCAGATGAACTAGATTTTAAACCAAAGACTGTAATAAGAGATGAAGGACACTATATAATAATAAAGGGGGCTATCCAACAAGAATATCTAATAATTGTAAATATTTATACCCGTAACTTGGGAGCACCCAAATATATAAATCAATTAATAATAAAATAAAAATAACTCATTGATAAAATAACAAAAATAGTAGGAGACTTTAACTCCCCATTCACAGCAATGGACAGATCATCTAAGCAGAAGATCAACAAGAAACAAGGGCCTTGAATGACACACTGGACCAGATGGACTAACAGATATATTCAGAACATTTCATCCTAAAGCAGCAGAATACACATTCTTTTTGAGTGCACACAGAACATTATCCAGAATAGATCACATACAAATCACTTCTCAAACGGTACAAAAAGATTGAGATCATACCATGCATATTTTCAGACCACAACGTTATGAAGCTTGAAGTCAACAACAGAATGAATTTGGAAGGACCACAAATACATGGAGATTAAAGTACATCCTACTAAAGAATGAATGGGGGCGCCTGGGTGGCTCAGTTAGTTAAGCGACTGCCTTCGGCTCAGGTCATGATCCTGGAGTCCCGGGATCGAGTCCTGCATCGGGCTCCCTGCTCAGCAGGGGGTCTGCTTCTCCCTCTGACCCTCCCCCCTCTCATGTGCTCTCTCTCTCTCTCATTCTCTCTGTCTCAAATAAATAAATAAAATCTTTAAAGAATGAATGGGTCAACCAGGAAATTAAAAAAGAATTTAAAAAAATACATGGAAGCAAATGAAAATGAAAGCACGACAGTTCAAAATCTTTGGGATGCAACAAAGGCAGTCCTAAAAAGGAATTATATAGCAAGAAGCAAGAAAAGTGGAGTGTCTGGGTGGCTCAGTTGGTTAGGTGTCTGCCTTTGGCTCAGATCATAATCCCCAGGGTCCTGGGAGCCAGCCCTGCATTGGGCTCCCTTCTCAGCAGGGAGTCTGCTTCTCCCTCTCCCTCTGCCCCTCCCCCTACTTGTGTTCTGTTCTCTCACTCAAATAAATAAATAAACATCTTTAAAAAAGGGGGCGCCTGGGTGGCTCAGTCGTTAAGCGTTTGCCTTCAGCTTGGGTCATGATCCCGGGGTCCTGGGATCGAGCCCCACATCGGGCTCCCTGCTCAGCGGGAAGCCTGCTTCTCCCTCTCTCACTCCCCCCTGCTTGTGTTCCCTCTCTCGCTGTGTCTGTCAAATAAATAAAATAAAATCTTTAGAAAAAAAATCTTAAAAAAAAAAGGAAGCAAGAAAAATCTCAAAAACACAACCTAACCTTTCACCAAAAGGAACTGGAAAAAGAACAGCAAATAAAGCCTAAATCCAGCAGGAGAAGAGAAACAATAAAGATTAGAGTGGAAATCAATGATATAGAAATAAAAGAAAAACAGTAGAACAGATCAAGGAAACTAGGAGCTGGTTCTTTGAAAGAATTAACAAGATTGATATACCCCTAGTCAGACTTATCAAAAAGAAAAAAGACCTACATAAATAAAATCATGAATAAAAGAGGAGAGATCACAACCAACACTGAAGAAATACAATTATAAGAGAATATTATGAACAATTATATGCCAACAAATTAGGCAATCTGGAAGAAATGGATAAATTCCTAGAAACATATAATCTACCAAAACTGAAACAAGAAGCAATTGAAAACCTAAACAGACCCATAACAAACGAGGAAATTGAATCAGCAATCAAAAATCTATTGCATTTCTATACACCAATAATGAAACAACAGAAAAAGAAATCAAGGAATTGATACCATTTGCAATTGCACCAAAACCCATAAGATATCTAAGAATAAACCTAACCAAAGAGGTGAAAGACCAGTACTCTGAAAACTATAGAAAATGAATGCAAGAAATTGAAGATGATACAAAGAAATGGAAAAGTATTCCATGCTCATGGGTTGGAAGAACAAATATTATTAAAACATCCATAGTACCCAAAGCAATATACACATTTAATGTGATCCCTATCCAAATACCAACAGCACTTTTCACAGAGCTAGAACACACAGTCCTAAAATTTGTATGGAATCACAAAGGATCCCGAATAGCCAAAGCAATCTTGAAAAAGAAAAGCAAACTTGGAGGCATCACAATTCTGGACTTCATGCTACATTACAAAGCTTTAGTAATCAAGACAGTATGGTACTGGCACAAAACAGACACATAGATCAATGACACAGAATAGAAAACCCAGAAATGAACCCACAACTATATGGTCAACTAATCTTCAACAAAGCAGGAAAGAATATCAAATGGATTAAAAAAAAAAAAAACAGTCTCTTCAACAACGATGCTGGGAATACTGGACAGCAACATGCAGTAAGATGAAACTGGACCACTCTCATATACCATACACAAAAATAAATTCAGGATGGATGAAAGACCTAAATGTGAGACAGGAATCCATCAAAATCTTAGAGGAGGACACAGGCAGCAACCTCTGTGACCTCGGCTACAGCAACTCTTGCTAGACACGTCTCCAAAGGCAAGGGAAACAAAAGCAAAATGAACTATTGGGGACTTCATCAGGATAAAAAACTTTTGCACAGGAAAGGAAACAACAAAACTAAAAGGCAATCTATAGAATTGCAGAAGATATTCACAAATGACATATCAGATAAAGGGCTAGTATCTAAAATCTATTAAGAACTTATCAAACTCAACACCAGTAAAACAAACAAACAAACAAACAAAAATAATCAAGAAATGGGCAGAAGACATGAACAGACATTTCTCCAAAGAAGACGTACAAATGGCCAACAGACACATCAAAAAATGCTCAACATCACCCAGCATCAGGGAAATGCAAATCAAAACCACAAGAGATACCACCTCACATGGGTCTGAATGGCTAGAATTAACTCAGGAAACAAAAGATGTTGGTGTGGATGAGGAGAATGGGAAACACTCTTACACTGTTGGTGGGAATGCAAACTGATGCAACCACTCTGGAAAACAGTATGGAGTTTCCTCAAAAAGTTAAAAGTAGAACTACCCTATGACCCAGCAATGACACTACTAGGTATTTATCCAAAGGATACAAAAATAGTGATTTGAAGGGGCACATACACCCCAGTGTCTATAGCAGCAATGTCAACAATAGCCAAACTATGGAAAGAGCCCAGATGTCCTTCAACAGATGAATGGATATAGAAAAAGTGGTACACACACACACACACACACACACACACACACACACTGGAATATTACTCAGCCATCAAAAAAAAGAAATCTTGCCATTTGCAATGATGTAGATGGAACTAGAGGGTATTATGATAAGTAAAATAAGTCAGTGAAAGACAAATACAATATGATTTCACTTACATGTGGAATTCAAGAAATCAAACAGATGAACATAGGGGGAAAAAAGAGAGGCAAAGCATAAAAGAGACTCAACTATAGGAAACAAACTGAGGGTTGCTGGAGGGGAGGGTGGTGGGGGGTGGGGTAACTGGGTTTGGGTGATGGACCTAAGGAGGGCATGTGATGTAATGAACACTGGGTTTTATATGAAACTAATGAATCACCAAATTCTACCCCTGAAACTGATAATACACTATATGTTAACTAAATTGAATTTAAATGAAAATTTAAAATAAAAGAATAGAGAGGGAAAATATAATGTTCCATGCTGTCCTCCAAAAGACAAGAAATTTGTGGCTGACAATGTCCACTGTGAGAAAAGAAATAAAAATAGCCAGAACATTTATGCTCTTTTACTACAGGTAAAAGTCAACATTTCCCATCCCTTGCAAATTCTGAGTGAGCTGAGCCATTTCTGACCTCAGCATCACGAAGATAATCAATGATTCCCATCATTAGGTAGAGAGAAAAGCCATACAGTAATGTCCAGGGATCCCCTGCTGCTAATCTATGTAGAAACTAAAAAAATAAATGTGTTTACATTTGTTTTTTCTTGCTTTCTTTTTTCTCCTGAATATTCTCAATAAAGCCCAAGACATATTAGAAACTCAGTGAATATTTGTTGAATTAATTAATGAATGCAAGAAGGAAGAGAGCAAAATGATTAGAAAATTATTGTCCTAAAATTTTCATTACATTTAAAAAGATAAAGACCTAGTCTAAGGAAAAGTGGCATATTTAATTTTGGCAGATTTCAAAATGGCTTATTATTATACTCTCATTTGCTTATTCCAAAACTCCAGAGAAGCCAAATGCTTTTCTGTAACAAAATGCACTCATTGCTGAGCATATTTCCCTAAAGGCTGTCATCTAGGACAGCCTTTATAAAATCCAGGTGTGTCTGTCTCCTCTTTTAACAGAGCTGAGTAAGAGGTTTAAACCCACTCACTTATTCCTGGGGACATGATATGAGCCAAATGAGGGAATAATCCCATTTCAAAACAATTTTAAGAGTTTAAATTTCAATGATAAATTTTTACTAGATTAAGACCCAAATGTTAACTGCACCTGTTCAAAGACCTCTAATTATATGTTTGTAAGTGTAGGCTTTTTGAGATTATCTAGAGTATATACTTGTAGATTCACACAGCCATAAACAAAAACTTGGAAGTCAATTTGTCTTGTAGGCAAATAACGCCATACTTTTTTATACTTCTTTTAACTTTATGAATACCTTGATGAACGCTATCTATAATTTATATTTCCAATGATCCTGTGTTCATAATGACCTTGTGAGATAATTAGGGAAATTATTTTATTCCTCACTTTTTAGATGTTAAATTGAGATGCAACGTCATTAAATTTTTACCTGAGGTTACATAGTTAGGAACAGAGCCATTAGCCTTTCAACCCAATTCCTGACTCCAAATGTTGTTTATAACATAGCAGTTGTTCTCAAACATTGATGTGCATAAAAATCACCCTAGAGCTTGTTAAAATGGAGATTACCTTGGTCACTCAGAGGTTCTAACTCATAGTATGGGTGGGGGACATAAATATTAATTTTCATTAAGAATTGAACCACATTTTGAGAAGTGCTGTATTACACCATGTGACTATCAATAAGTATGCCATGTGATTTATGTTTTTGTTATGTCCCTTGAAACTGAGCCAAATATAATAGAGCTTGAGGCTACAAATTTCATGAGGGCAGAGCTAGCAACAATTCTTCTCATTATTTTATCCTAGGCATCTAGGCATCTGGCAAATAGTCTGACCTGCACCATTTATACAATGAATGAATATATAGTATGCATAACTTTAAGTATAAATGGTTAATTTTGTTTAACATATCTACATTTTTCTCCATATTAAGCATATTGAATATAAATTACTTTCCAGAAGTTCCATAGGTGGCTTCAAAAGTTTCAGTCTGCTCTCATATGAGTATATGCACGCTTCAGCCTTAAGGACTTTGATTTCTCTTTGCTCTAACTGAATGTTTTTTGTTTTTTGGGCTTTTTTTCCCCCGCAAATAGCCACAAAGCATCACTTTCTCCATTCATTCAGTCCTTTTTTTTTCTAACATCTTATTCTGAAAATTTTCAAACCATAGGATGATTTTCAAACCACAGGATAACTATCCAGTCATCAATCCATCTTACTTTACTTGCATTTTGAATTAAGTTGTAGATATCAGTGCACTTTCTCCTAAAGAGTTTAGAAGGCATTAAGATCAACTAGAATTCAATATTATTTTATGCTTATTTTTTCCTTGGAGATAAATTTTTCATACAATGAAATGTTCATATGCTAAGTAGGTTATTACAAGTTTGATAATCACCTACAACTCCCATGGAAACCAAATATCAATCAAGATACAGTATATTACCATCACTGCAGAAAGTCCCCACATAAAGCTTGACCAGTCAATACTGCCTGTACAATTCCCTTTAAATCAAACAGCAAACTGACTTCTTTCTACCACAGATTAGTTTTGTTTGTCTAAAACTTCATATAATTTGAATCATAGTATATTTTCTTCATTTATTATTGTATTTTTTCACTAAGCAAAATATTTTTGAGACCAATCTATGTGGTTGCATATATCAGTGGTTTATTTCTTTTGTATTGTGGAGTTCTTTTGTTTTTCCATTCTCCTATTGATGAACAACTGAAACTTAGTTTTAGCTATACTGAAGAAAGCTGCTATGAATTTTCTTTATGTGAACAAATTTAATGAATGTTATCAATTCTCATCAGTTGTACCATTTGGATTGTACAGTTTTACATGTGGATCAAATTAGGAACTCTACTTGCTTCATATTCTCAAAATATTTGGTGTGATTACTCTTGTTAATTTTAGTCATTTTTTTTAGTGTGAAGTGATAAGTCATTGAGGTAATAATTTGTATTTCCATGATGGCTGCTAATGTTAATCTCTTTTTCATGTCCATATTGTTTGTATATCTTAATTTGTGAAATAGCTATTCAAATCTTATGGTATTCCAAATACTTGCACGTTAGAACTTTTAAAAAATATTTTATTTATTTATTTGAGAGAGGGATAGAGAGTGAGCAGGGGGAAGAGCAGAGGGAGAGGGAAATGCAGACTCTGTGCTGAGCACAGAACCTGATGTGGGGCTCGGTCCCACAACCCTGAGATCATGAGCTGATCCAAAATCAAGAGTCAGATGTTCAACTGACTGAGCCATGCAGGCACCCCACATATTAGAATTTTTTATTATTGTTGCATAGATACCCAAAGCTCTTCATTTAAAAAACTTTTTTTTCAAAATGGGTAATTTATAATCACATTCACTTTTTCATTGATCTTTTTTTACCATTCTGCTTTTTAAGCTTATCCAGTGAATTTTGTATGTCAATTATTTCTTTACAAGTCTAGAATTTTTAATAGTTCATTTTATAGTTTTTATTTCTGAGCTAAAAGTTTTCTATTTGTTAATTCATGATGCTTTTTTTTCCATTTATGTCTCTGTCTTCTTTTATTGTTAAAATTTTTTTAAAGATTTTATTTATTTATTTGACAGAAAGAGACACAGCAAGAGAGGGAACATAAGCAGGGAGAGTGGGAGAGGGAGAAGAAGACTTCCTGCTGAGCAGGGAGCCTGATGTGGGGCTCCATTCCAGAAGCTGGGGATCATGACCTGAGCTGAAGGCAGATGCTTAATGACTGAGCCACCCAGGTGCCCCCTCTGTCTTCTTTTAAATATTGGTATGCTAATCCAAACATTGGGGTCATTCATCTCAGATATCTGTTTTTGTTGTTGCTGTTGTTGTTGTTTTTAGAGAAGGAGGGGGGGAGAGTCAGAGGGAAAGGGAGAGAGAGAATAATTTTTTTATTATTTAAATTCAATTAGCCAAAAAATAGTACTTCATTAGTTTCAGATATAGAGTTCAATAATTCATCAGTTGCATACAACATTCAGTGCTCATCACATCACGTGTCCTCCTTAATTCTCATCACCCAGTTACCCCATCCCCCTATTCACCTCCCCTCCAGCAACCCTCAGGTTGTTTCCTATAGTTGAGAGTTGGGAGAGAGAGAATCTTAGGCAGGCTCCATACCCAGTGCAAGCTTGATGCAGGGCTTTATCTCACAACCCTGAGATCATGATCTGAGCTGAAATCAAGAGTTGGTTGCTTAACCAACTGAGCCACCCAGGTGCCTCTTGGAATTCTGTTGATTTTATTTTCTCTTAAGAAGTAGTAGTTTTCCTGTTTTTTCACATAATAAGTAATTTTGAATTGGGGCCTGGACAATGTAAGTGACATGTATTAGAAATTCTGAGTTTTGTTATATTCCTGTGAGGAATATAGATTCTTTTTTGTTTGTTTTAATTTAGCAGGAACTTAACTGACTCAAACTACAAACTCTCCTCTGTAGTATGTGGCAGCTGAATTTCCATTCACTTATTTTATTTATTTATTTATTTATTTATTTATTTATTTATTATTTATTTATGTGTCAGAGAGAGAGCGCACAAACAGGGGTAGTGGCAGGCAGAGGGAGAAGCAGGCTCCCTGCTGAACAAGGAGCCTGATGTGGTGCTCGATCCCAGGACCTGGGATCATGAGCTGAGCTGAAGACAGACACTTAATCAACTGAGCTACCCAGGCATCCCCCATTCACTTATTTTAATCTAGCTGTTCTCCATGGGTTCTGTTCCATGCATGTATGATTCAGGGACCCGTTAGAGATTTAGGCAAAGTTATTCACAGGAATTTTGAGTTCATCTTTCTGGACTTCTCTTATTCAGGATTCCCCACCCCCATGTCACTTTGTCAGTGCCCATGGTTGTCCTGAACTCTGTTGTCTAAATCTTAGACTAGAAAGTTGCAGACTTTCTCCTATAGTTTTATCTATCCACCATAGCCCTTCCTGGGTCAGCCGTCAAACTAAAAGATACAAAAACAAGAAAAGTATTCAGTGTCATTCCCTTGTTCTAAGTGTCCACTCCCCTCCACTAACTAACTACCTTTTTTGTTTTGTTTTGTTTTTGGTCTCCAATGTTCTCATGCCATTGATATTTTATAAATCATCCAGTTATCTTTGAGGGTTGGTCTAACAGAAGCTGTTGGAAATGTCAGAAGCAGAAATCCAGACCACTTTTTAAAGACTATTTATCATTTTTAACCTTTCCTTTTTTTTTTTAAGATTTTATTTATTTGACAGAGAGAGCACAAGTAGAGGGAGAGAAAGAGAGAAGCAGGCTCCCTGCTGAGCAAGGAGCCAGATGTGGGACTCGATCCCAGGACCCTGGGATCATGACCTGGGCCGAAGGCAGCTGCTTAACCGACTGAGCCACCCAGGCATCCCTCATTTTTAACCTTTCTTGACCATGATATATAAAATAGCATACCCTGACTTACTTGACAAATGATCAAGAATTACCAAAAAGCTAACATTACCAACATATGATTTTTGTCTTAGAGAAGGATATATTGACAGTAAAAAAGAGAACTCATAAATATTCAGTCTTATATGGAAACAATTTATTACAGAGATGGCAAAAAATGTTTTTCCCAGTTCTACTCTCCTTGCATTACTATTTTTATAACTAAGGGCCCTGTATGGCTAAAATCTGATAGTCAAATATGCATGTAACAAAAATATTTATTTTTTTATACTATTTTTGTAACATGACATCATTAATATAAAAGTTAGATTTTATGTTATTTAAATGAATATTTTAAAATTTTATTTTATATTTTTTAGAAAAATATTTTGAAAATAGTTTTTGAATAGAACAATTTTATAAATCAATGTGCTTATAAGTAAATACCTGATAATTTTTATGTTTCTATTATTTTATCATTCCCTTTTACTCTTAAATGTGTCCTAGTGTGGGTGATAAATAATATGATAACCATATACTTGAACATATGAAAATAATATCTTTCTAATTTAGTGAAATTTAAAATATATCCAT
This sequence comes from Leptonychotes weddellii, assembly GCF_054177405.1. Classification (NCBI taxonomy): domain Eukaryota; kingdom Metazoa; phylum Chordata; class Mammalia; order Carnivora; family Phocidae; genus Leptonychotes; species Leptonychotes weddellii. The sequence continues at coordinate 147,142,214 of NC_138372.1, forward strand.
CATGGAGTAGCATTTCACAAAAAAACATTTTTAAAAGTGTTATTCAACACTAAAAATCTGTGAAAAAAGTATATGGAGATGTTCCTCACTACCAAAGGCAGAATAAATTGGTACAATTCCTTGGGAAAACAGCTTAGCATTATTTACAAATATTCAACATATTGAACTACAACTACCATTGTACAAATATGTATATACTCTTCAAAATTTCACATATGAATGAACAAGAAGCAGTGCTAAGAGAATATTACAGGTCTTGTTTATGATACAAGAAAAAAAAACCCTAAAAACTGCCAGATTCATTAGGAATGAATTATTGAATAGTCATGTAATGGAATATTATACAGTTATGAGAATGAATGTACTACTGCTATACACATTAACATGACTGAATCTCAAAATACGATATATTTTTTAAGAAATTATTTGATTTATTTTTTTTAAAGGTTTTATTTATTTATTTGACAGAGAGAGACACAGCGAGAGAGGGAACACAAGCAGGGGGAGTGGGAGAGGGAGAAGCAGGCTTCCTGCCGAGCAGGGAGCCCGATGCTGGACTCGATCCCAGGACCCTGGGATCATGACCTGAGCCAACGGTAGACACTTAATGACTGAGCCATCCAGGCGCCCCAAAATATGATATTGAATAAAATATGAGGGTCATTCATAGAAAACCACAAGCAGTATGGTTCCATTTATAGAAAAAACATTTAAGTAGTATGTTTTTTCTCTTTAGGGGAATTCAGGATTATGGTTTCCTCTTTAGAGGGAGGAGGGGAATGTATTTAAGAAGAGGTATGTTTGGGGATTCTGGGGTAATTTGAATTAACCTTTCACCTAGTTGTAATGGGTATATGAGCTTGTATTATTATTGTCTTCTATACTATGCATATATATTTCCAAAATTTTGTTTTATGAATGCTATGATTCAAAATAAAATGATAACAGCAAAAAGGAAAGATAAAGGTAAAATAAAAACTCCCATTAATATCTGTTAACTTAGTCCACATTCTGCATTTCCATTACCCTTATTAACAACTCACATACTTTATATTCATATATTTGTATACTTGCTTTCCTCCCCCCATCAGAATAAAAACTCTGTAGAAATAACTATTTTTTATGTTTTTATAATTCTCATAAACTCAACCTCAGTATTGTTGATCCCTAACAATAAATGTTCAATTAGTGAGTAAATTAATATATAAATATTAAATATATAAATAAGTGTAGTATCTTTAATAGTTGCAGCAAAGTGTTGGGTAAATAGAAGTCCTTCTTTGCAACTTGCCCAGATATCATTGTTATTAAATATTTTATGTGCCCTTATCACTTCTATATTTATGAAACTTGCAAAACTGTGTACATCTAAGCAAAGTAAATTTATATAAAGTTTTAAGCTTTTATAGGATTACAATTTTAAAATAGCAATACTCATGAAGGCATAGTGAAAATTCAATTTAAAATGTTATCCTCTGTGAAAACATGAGGCTCAGTTAAAATTTGAAGACATATAGATTTTTATAAACTTGTTGACAAATATTCTGTGACTATGATCTGGTCTATTTAGATTGGAAAGTTTACTAAACACATCCTTATGATATCTACTTAATGTATTTCATCATGCATACAGTCAGTAACATTTGGGTTGGAGAACCCTAAAGAAAACAGATAAAAATGAGAATACTGTGACAAACAACCTTTCAGTGAATCTGCCTTTATTCTTTAAAAAAAAAAAAGAAAGGATATTGTATAGCTACCTTAATATCATAACCATTTCCTGCTGACTTTATTGATGGACAATAACACCAAAACATTTCAAATATTTCCATATAATTGTTGCAAAATTTGAGGATATTTTGAGGAGCATAATGGGAAAATACTATTCAAGTACATAGTCTGTGTGAAAATTAAGACTAGCATGCCCTTATCACTTCTATAATATTTTTTTATGTCAGTAAAGATCTACATTCTGATGCATAATTCGCAATTCACCAACCCTAATGAAAAGATAGTTAGATATATACATACATTGTGTGTGTATATATATATATATATATATATATATATATATGTATATATATATATATATATATGTGTGTGTGTTCATCAAGAACCTCTTAGACTATAGGAACATTCCAAATAGCATAAAGTCATAGCTAATTTACTCATGACAATGACATACACTTAGCTTATAGAATCCTGAAAAAAATATATAAACATTATTTTTATATATAGGAATAAAAGTGATATTTAAGGCATATTACAGACACAGTTGTTTTTAGCCTTTCTCTGCATGGCATTATTGGTTGCATACCCAACAACCTTTTTCCTCATGTTCTTCCTTGCCAGGGGAACCCCATTTTTGAATGCATGTCAATGTGCCCAGAGAACAACTAAATTAAGGATTAGTCTATCATGGAAATTCCTTCCCTCTTCAGTTAATTGGTCTACATGTGGTCATTTATCTCAGTTCTCAGCAATAAAATGTAAAGGAGAGCCTACTGGGAGCTTCTGAGAAAAATTTTTTAAGTTTTTATTTAAATTCCAGTTAATTAACACACAGTGTTATATTAGTTTCAGGTGTACAATATAGTAATTCAACACTTCCATACAACACCTAGTGCTCAACACAACCAGTGCACTCCTTAATCCCCATCACCTATTTAACCCACTCCCCACTCCGTAACTATCAGTTTATTCTCTATAGTTAACAATCTGTTTCTTGATTTGCCTCTCTCTCTCTCTCTCTCTTTTTCTTCGTTAGTTTGTTTCTTAAATTCCACATATGAATGAAATCATATGATATTGGTGCAGCTGCTCTGGAAACAGTATGGAGGTTCCTCAAAAAGTTAAAAATAGAACTACCCCATGATCCAGAAATTGCCCTACTAGGTATTTACCCAAAGAATACAAAAATACTAATTTAAAGGGATACATGCACCCTGATGTTTATAACAGCATTATCTACAATAGTCAAATTATGGAAACAGCTCATTCATGTCCATCCACTAATGAACAGATAAAGAAGATGTGGCATATACATACAATGGAATATTACTCAACCATAAAAAAGAATGAAATCCTGCCATTTGAAATGACGTCGATGGAGCCAGAGAGTATTGTGCTAAGTGAGATAAGTCAGTCTGAGAAATTTTTTTTTGCTCAATAACAGAGTGGCCCATCACTTCTCTCTTTCTTAGTACACTTCTGTGTAAGAACAAAGTGCTTGGAACTTGTGATGGTTAATTTTATGTGTCACCTTCAACTGGGCTAAGGGTTACCCATATAGGTGGTAAGATATTTCTTGGCTGTGTGTGTGAGGGGGCAGTGGCTGTTACTGGAAGATATTAGCACTTGAGTCAACACACTGAGTATAGAAGATCCCCCTCACCAGTATGGGTGGGTAACATCCAATCTGTTAGGACCTACACAGGATAAAAAGGCAAAGCAAGAATAAATTCACTCTCTTTGCTTGAACTGAGATATCCATCTTCTCCTGCACTTACACATCTGTGCTCAGACAGGGACTTAATACCATTGGCCTTCCCTCCTCTGCACCAATTCTCAGGCCTTTGGACTTGGTCTGAAGTATATTACCAGCACTCCTTGTTCTCCAGTTTGATCATGCAACTTATTGGCCTCTCTCACTGTGTAAGTCAATTCGTATAATAAATTCCTCTTTTATATCTTATTGGTTCTGTGTCTTTGAAAAACAATATGAATACAGAGCTCTAGTGGTCATATTATAGAGATGGCATTGCCAAAACTGTTCAGATATTGGAGCAGAAAAAAAGAAGAGCCTAGGTCTTCAATAACATTGTTAGCTGCACTCCCAATATGGCATTTGCTAGGTGAAATAAGTTAATATTTTTATTGGTAAATAATTGGAAAAAGCACTCTCTTACACTCACAATTTTACATATATGTGTATATACGTCTTGGAAGAATTACTTACCTTATTTCACAAAATGTAACCCAGTTTATGTTTTGCTTTTCATTTTATTGTCCAGAGGGTCTATACTTAAGTTTATACTTTCTAAGAATATCTTTCACTTCATAGTCCTCTAACTCTACATCTACTATGCAATCCTACATAAACTAAAAAGTAATGCATGAAATATTAGAGAGATTGGATCTTATTATTCATCAAGAGCTACAATAATTACATTATAAATGACTAATGTTGTAACAATATTAATAGGAAATTAGTATCAGCTCCTGGGTATTCTAATGTTCTGTATCTTATGTCAATTTCTCTTACCCTGAAAAACTATACAAAAGTTTGGATGACTTTTTTCCTCTCACGTAAGTGGCAAGAGTCATGTCCCATTTCAGAATTTAATATGGCACTGGGAACCCCTAAGATCTCCTTATCTATATCCACTTACACACCTTGCACACTATTGCTTGGTTTAAATGAGATTTTGGAGCTTACAAAACAATTCTGTAACAACTACTTTAGTAACAAATATAGAGAAAGTACATGCATTCCCTTGGATTGAAAGACCCTAAATAATAAAATCAGTGATAAATGGAGCAATCTGCTTTTATTGCTGGATTGGGAACTGAAGTGTTGAATTGATGCATACTCCTGGAAGATGTTTTTCTCTACTAATGATATTTCAATTTCCTCTGATCTAAGAGACTCTCAGTTCAAGTTACTATGCAGAATATGTGTGTCTCTAGAGACCTCTTTCAAATTTAGGACTTTGTCACTCTCAATATGTGAGAAATAGAGGCAAGTTTTAAAATCACTTATTCATTACTTTTGGACCTGTCCTACCATGCCACTATTTTACCTGAAAATATATGTATTTATTTCCTTCTGAAAGAAGTTAATATAAAATTTTATAAGATCATGTGTCATATTGTAGAAAGTGCAGAGATTTTACATAATACTAAGGCAGAATAAGTTCTATGATAGGCATGATTTAACTCATATTAAGAATATTGAGATCTGTATGGTCTTAATAACTTAGAATACTTCACTAATACAATACTTTAATGCATGCATTACATATATGTAACTATTATTTTTGGCATACATTTCATTTTGTATTTTGGAAAAAAATATATTCTTTACTCCCAAAGAAAGAAATGTGTCATCTCTCAGAATCTTGATTATTCTTTTACAAATCTCCCCTCCCAGAAACACACACATACACACCAACACAAATTCAAAAAAGAGTGTTTGTTTCTAGTAATCATTGTTTTGCCTATCAAAACTTGTTTTAAACCTCAAGAATCTTAAATTTGGATATGACAATATGTGTTATCTTTCCATTGTCTAGCTCAGAACTGGCTGAAAGTTTTCAACCAGAGCCCCCTCTCCCCACCACATGCATGTAATGAGGCTTTGCCCAAATGCAACATACACCTTTCCTAATGCAGTTATCACAGATTTGTATAGTCAGCATGGCAATCATCCTGCAGATGACAGTTGTTTTGAGGAAAGGGTGTTTTATCCAGATATCCACAAAAATTCTTTTGGGCTCATGGTGGGATATTTCTAATCTGTGATTTGGCAGAAAAATATTGCCTTCACTTCTCTTTCATGTTACAAAGACACAAATAATAATCTTAATAATTAGAATTTATATATAAACTGGTTTATATTTAAATGATAATAATTTTATTTATCAATTGTTATTTTCATTCACTCATTCAATAAAAATTTACCATTCTATGTCTGTACTAAGTGCTAAGCATATAATGCTAAACAAACAGAAAAGACCTTACTCTCTCTACATTACTACATATCAAATAGTAATAAGTGCTATGGAGAAAAATAAATCAAGGCAAATCCAATGGCCCTCCATCCTTTATCCATGAGGGATATGTTGCAAGACTCCTAATGGATGCCTGAAACCACAGGTAGGCCTACATATACCATATATTCCTGTATATACCATGTTTTTCTTATATGTAAATACCTATGATAAAGTTTAATTTATAAATTAGGCACAGTGAGAGATTAACAGGAATAACTAATAATTAAATAGAATAATTATAACAATATACTATAATAAGAATTATGTGAATATTGTCTCCTTCGCTCAAATCATTGTGCTGACTTTTTTTCTTCTAGTGATAATGAGAGATGATAAAATACCCATGTGATGAGATGAAGTGAAGTGAATGACATAGGCATTGTGATGTAGGGTTAGGCTACTACTGACCCTTTCATGATATGTCAGAAGGAGGATCATCTCTTTCCAGACCTGGTTGACTGTGGGTAACTGAAACCATGGATGGTGGAATCACAGATGAGGGGGAGCACTACATGACAAGTTGTACTGAATATGGGGAAAGGTACAGAATACTTTAAGGGGAGGCCTTGAGCATAAGGTGACATACAAGCAGGCACTGAAGGAAGTGAAGAAATCAGGCATGAGGATATCTGGAGAAGGAACATCAGAGGCAGAAAAATTGCAAATGCAAATTGCCTGGGTCAGAAGTGAGTTTGGTGGGTACAGAACCTTCAAGAGAGCCAGTAATAGAAGTGAAGTTAGTGGGGAAAAGAGCGGTAGAAAGTGAAGGCAGCAAGACAGAAGGTGTCAGCTCTTATAGAGCTTGAAAGCCATTATAAACTCTGTCTCTTACAAATAAATGTAATGAAGCCTGGGTATGGATAGAGTTTCAGAGTTTCAGAGACTGACCTTTCAGGAAGAATGTCCTGTAAGTTTACAGGGCAAAGGTACAAGTTGGGTTGATGAATTTCATCCAAAATCTTTCAGACTGGTTCCCAGCAGGACACCAGTCTCTATTCACTACCAAAATTTATTTTCCTCAAAAACTTTATTCTTCTTGAATATTAATCAGAATTAATTAAAATTAGTCCCAAAGTAATGTTCTTGTGTGAAACAGAGAACTGAGAAAGAAAATGAGCAGTATGTGGAAGATAGGAAATGACTTGAAGCTGAGACCATTATTAATTTCATTATTTTAACATAAACTCTATGATATATAGCAAACTTACATGAGTCAAAAACTTAGATAGATGACTGATAGTTAGATAGATAGATAGATGATAGATAGATAGATACTCAGAGGAAAAAACACAAATTGCCTTCTCAAATAAAGCCCATGTTAAGAACTGAGATGGAGAAGAGCCATCCATTTTGCTGAGTTACCACACAATACTGCTGGCCTCTAGAAGGCATAATTTACTTCAGATACGAATCCCAAGATGCTAATAAAATGCTATAACTTCTAGCTTTTTTTTCTCAATGACAATAAAGAGGTTCTTCTGTAAACTTTTCATGGTAAATTCTACCATCTTGTCTATGATTGGAGGTGTTCCAGTAGGTGACAAATGAAAGCAACATGGTGAGATATTATCTCAGCAATCCACAGAAATAATCCTTTACCTATTTTATCTCACCTATAAACTTATAAATTCTTCTTGGCATTCTTTTTGGTTGATTCTGAAGAACTGTCCATTTTCTGTAAAAAGCCAAGTACTCTGCTCTTCATTCTATCATCTTGCTTACACTGAAACTTTGTAAGTGATTCTCCATTGTTCTTTGATCTTTTCCTGTCCCTTTTATATCATCTTCTGCTCACCCTGTAAATATGTTAAAACTCTCCCAAACAAGATAAAAATATTTTAAAGTCTGGTACAGTATCACTGTTTCATGACTATCATAGTTGTTATTTATTTTTTTTAGTATAAAAGAGTAGACATTCTCAGTTTCCACTTCCCTTCTGCCCCAGTTATCAGGTAAAATTTCCCTGGCAATGAACTCCATGATGTTAAACTCAATGGAAAATTTTTGCTCCTATCTTTCTCGCTCTCTTAATATTTTGAGTAGCATATGATTTTCTGCTACATATAGGGTTTATATGAACCTAACTATTGTGTTTAGAACTACTCACTTCTTCATGAAATTCCTAACATCTTTGGATCTCATAAGAACTTTTTCTTGAGTTTCCTACTATCTTTTTGAGCATCCTCAAACCTATTAGCAGTTAGTATTCTTCATCACTCTGTAAAATGTCACTTCTCTTCTGACTTTTCAGATATGCTCTCCAGATAATCTCATCCACTTTCAAAATTTTAACAGTCACTTTATGATGATGTCTACCTTATTTATCTCTAAAATTGGCTTACTTCATGGGTTTTAGACACAAAACCCCAGCAGGCATCTTTATTGCAATAAAGAGAAGGATGAGAAGAAGGCTGAATAGAAGGAAGAGTAAAGAAAAATAGCTGAACTTTATTAACATATAAAGCTTTATTTAATGGTTAGTCTAACATGCATTACCATATTTCTCACAAAACCCTTGATTTAAGCGCATATATATATATCAAATCTCACATATGAGGATACTAAGGCCTAGAGATGTTAGATAATATTCCCATGGTCCTACAGCCAACAAAGAACAGAAAGGATGAGAACTCATGTATGCATAACAAAGTTAGTGTTCTAGATTCTATATAATAGTTGCTTCTCCAAGTATGTCATAGTCATCATGTCCAAATCATTTCTACCTTCTATTCCTGTATTGTCTCTTCCTGTGTATGTTGATTAGATTGATGCATTTGCATCTACTCAAGCCATAAAACTTGGCATTCTTCCAGATCTATAATGACCAGGTTCTGTCAATCTCCTCCACTTCAGCTCCCACGGCTCCCTAATATGTGCTCCAAACTCTAATAATGTGAAACAGCTTGTATGTCCTCAGCATTGCATTATTTGAATTTGAATTCTCTGTGACCTTGCTCATTTTGTATGTTTTGCCACAATACACTCCACCCTCTTTTAATCTAATTCCCAAATATCCCTTATGACTCTGTTCAAGCTTTCTACACTCTACATGTGCTTTCCTGAAACCAAAGCCACCATAACTCCAAAAGGTACATTCACTTGTAGTTAGAGTAGATTTGTTGTTGCAACAAACTGTTAGCAGATGGTCATAAAGTATAATTAAGTTTAATTAAGAAAGATAACTTTTTCCCTAATTCGTACAAAATCTTACAAATTGGCCTACTTAAACTTTAAAATTTGGTTAAATGTCCTAAATTATGTAAGTCCACTAACTTACATAAATAATTAGTTGCCAACCCAACTGCAAAGTCTAGCCTCTTTCTGTCAGAAAGATCCCATGTCACTTTCTATGGGCCCTAATACCAAATGTGTACATATGCAGTCTCTTTTGCTACATCTAGGCAATAGGCATGTGACTTAGTATTAGTTGTAAGGACTTGAGAGAATGTCTGCTGAGAGTACCTGAAAAAGATTTTACTTCTCAGTAAAAGGAGAGGGAAAGCCCACTTTCTCCAAATGCTCTCTGTATTAGTTTGGTAGTACTGCCATAACAATACACAAAGACTGGGTAGCTTCAACAACAAAAATTTATTTTGTTGCTCTTCTGGAGGCTGGAAGTTCAAGATCAAGATGTCAGCAGGGTTGGTGTCCTCTGAGGCCTCTCACGTAGGCTTATAGCTACCCTCTTGCTGTCATTTCACATGATTGTCCCTCTGTGCATGTGTACTCTGATGTCTGTGTGTCCAAATTACATCTTTTCTAAGGAGACCAGTCAGGTTGAATTAGGACCCACTCTAATAATGCATGCTAATGATGTATCTCCAAAATATAGTCACATTCTCAAGTACTGAATTTCAGGGCTTCAACGTTTAAATTTGGGTTGGGGGGACACAATTCAGCCCATAATATTCCCCAATCACTTATTATCTTGTACTTTACCATGTAATGTGGTATTTTATACAGTGACAGCGATCTGTGGGGAAAGACAAAAATATCCAAGAGAAGACAACCCAGAGCCCTAATATCACTGATCTTGCTGTATTAGCCAGGCTTGGAACATTTTGGAGTCCAAATTTTCAGATTAATAAATACACTTATATTTTAAAATAATTTGTTTTATATATTTCAACTTGAACCCTAAAATATTTAACTGGTATATTAATAAAGCATTTATGTATTATAATAATCAATAAAATTGATTCTAACTCCAGTAATATTTCATCTATTATCATCTTTCTGCTACACATCACAGTGCTTAACACTTAATAAAAATTTATGGAACTGAATGAACTCTATACTTCTACTCCCACATTTGCCCACAAATGCTTGTGCCCACAATCACACACAAAACTCCTTCTCCTAAACCTTGGATCTCCTGGAAAGGTCTTCACTGAATCACCTTTCCCTGTAACCACCAGAAAAATTTCTTTTATATTTCTTCTCCAACTCTACTGGTATCTCTTTCTTCTCCCACTCTACTGGTATACATGTCTTCACTTTCCTTTGCTCCTTAATTATTTTACCTCTCAACAGTCCTGAATAAATAGTGATTTTATATTTTAATAAGTAATATTTACTACTTGTGACTTTATTATATAAAATATATGATCCAGTTGATAGTTCTATAGTTACTATTTTTTTGTTGTTCATTCAAAAGTTCAAAGTTGAACTAAAATACAAGAATTTAAGAGACTCAGGGGCGCCTGGGTGGCTCAGTCGTTAAGCGTCTGCCTTAGGCTCAGGTCATGATTCCAGGGTCCTGGGATCGAGCCCCGCATCGGGCTCCCTGCTCAGCGGGAAGCCTGCTTCTCCCTCTCCCACTCCCCCTGCTTGTGTTCCCTCTCTCGCTGTGTCTCTCTCTGTCAAATAAGAAAACTTTTCCCAATAAAATCTTTAAAAAAAAAAAAGAATTTAAGAGACACAACCTAATACAAATATAATATGTGGACTTTCATGGATCCTGATTCACATAGACAAATGGTATATTTTTTTTTTTAAAGATTTTATTTATTTATTTGAGCCAGAGAGAATGAGAGAGAGAGAGAGCACATGAGAAGGGGGAGGGTCAGAGGGAGAAGCAGGCTCGATGCGGGACTCGATCCAGGGACTCCAGGATCATGACCTGAGCTAAAGGCAGTCGCTTAACCAACTGAGCCACCCAGGCACCCCAGACAAATGGTATATTTT
>NC_138372.1:147153674-147204127 GCF_054177405.1 Leptonychotes weddellii
ATTGTCAACTTTTTATCACTTTGTGAATAAATTAAAAATTATTTAAATGTGAAATTTAAGAATATTTACCTAAAACTGTAGACTAAGCTAATCTATAACATGTAGAACATATTTTAGCATCTACATATGATAGCTCCCTTAAAAGACTACATATTAAGATAGGTAGAGCAAGATTATGATTTCTTACACAGTCTGTTTTTTTGTTTTTGTTTTTGACATGGGATCTAGTCTATAAACTAGAGGTTGTTAGAAAATGTATGCAGAAACTTTCCACTTCATGTTAAGGAAGAAGAAAATCCATCTTGGAAAACAAGATGCTAGGCAGTGTGATATAGAGAGAAGTTCTCAGGGTGAATGTAGAAAAATAAATTCTAGTCACATTTCTGTATTCAGTAGCTATGACCTGGGGCAAATCACTCAATCTTAGTATATGTCAGTTTTCTCCTGCCTAAACAAAAGTTAATTTATCTGACTTCACATGAATAATGTGAAAGCAAAAGTGTGCTAATGGGCAGTACATTAAAGCAATTTAAAATTTCCAAGGATAGAAATAATCCAAGAAGTAAAAAGTAACCACACTTTGTCAAACTTAGCTGTGTAATATTTCAAATATTTTCAATGCAATTCAGGGAATCTGACACAAGGCAAAAAGGATGAATTAATGTTACTGAAGTTTGAGGAATATGTATTTTAAATTTTATATGCTATTCTATCCAATCAACCCATACTATGGTTAGTGTGGAGTTTTTATTTTGTTTTGCCTTTTGGTTTGAAAATCCTGGAGTAATATTGATGTATCCTTCTAACATATACAGTGTTATATAAATATGCAATACAATTATAATCTGCAAATAATTTAAGAACAGATTAAATTATATATCTATTTGAAACCATAGAAGAAAATATTAATGATTTTTCCATCATCAAAGTTAAAGACTTTGCTCTTCAAAATACTCTATTAAGGAAACTAAATACTCTATTTAGGAAAAGCCACAGACTGGGAGAAAATATTTACACATCACATACCTAAAAAAGGATTTGTATCTAAAATATACAAAAAATTCCCAAAACTCTATAATCCTAAAATAAACAATACCTCCCCAATGAGAAAAAGATTGGAATAGCCATTTCACTAAAGAAGAGAAATGGATGTCAAGTAAACACATAAAACTATGCTCAAACTCATTGTTTATCAGATAAATGAAATTGAAACCATAATTAGAAATCCCAAAATAAAAGAAAAAAATATAACAATACCAAGTGTTGATCACAATGCAACTTGAATTCTATAAAGTGCTGATGGTAATTTAAAATGATACATTTTGGAGGGTTCTAGAGGGGAGGGGGGTGGGGGGATGGGTTAGCCTGGTAATGGGTATTAAAGAGGGCACGTATTGAATGGAGCATTGGGTGTCATACACAAACAATGAATCATGGAACACTACATCAAAAACTAATGATGTAATGTAAGGTGATTAACATAACATTAAAAAAAAGATCTTATAGAAGTACCTTATCTGTATCAGTGTGAAACTTAGAAACCCATATGTTCAAAAACTCTTATGTGCATTTTTTTCTTATCTCTATGGGAAAATATATGGATATTTGGATTACATATAAAAGGAGACAAGTTCATGAAAAAAGCCACATTAAATAATGAATAAACTTCAAAGTCTAAAAAAAATAAAAAATAAAATGATACAGATATTTTGGAAAATAGTTTAGCAGTTTCTTATAAAGTTAATCGTACATTTACCATATGACCCAGCAATCCCACTCTGATGTATTTCCCATACAAAAACCTGTGCATGAATGTTCATAAAAATTTTATTTATAATACTCCAACACTACAAGAACAAAAATATCTTTTAGAAATGAGTGAATAAACAGACTCTAGTACATGTGTATAATGATATTCTATTCAGCAATAAAAAGGAGTGATTTACTGAAACACAGAAATACAGGTGCATCTCAAATGCATTATTGTTAGTGATAGAAGTCTATTTCTAAAGGATACATATTCTATGTTTTCATTATACAGCATCCCTCAAAAGGCTAAACTCTAGAGATAGAAAGCAGATTACTGGTCACCAGATACTATAAACTGAATGCTTTATGCCCACACCCTACCCTCCAAAGCATGTATTGAAACCTATTCCCCAGTGTGATAGTATTTGGAAGTGGCGCCTTTGGGAAGTGATTAGGTCATGAAGTGAAGCCCTCGTGAATGGGGTTAGTGCCCACAAAAGAGATCCCTGATAGCTCCTTTGTTCCTTCCAACATGCAAGGATACAGTGAGTAGATTGCTGTCTATAAACTAAGAAGTGGGCCCTCACTAGACACCAAATCTGCTGGCTCCCAGTCTCCATACTATGAGAAATAAACTTCTGTTGCTTAAAAGCCAATCAGTCTATGGTATTTTTATTATAGCAGCCCAAACATTTTAGGAAACCAGGTACTGTAAATGTAGGTATGGTCTACAAAGGGGAACAAAGGAATTTTGGGAGGGGTGATACAATTGTTTCATATTTTGACTGTGATGATGGTTATGTGATTATGAGGTTTTTCAAAACTTATAGAACTCTACGCTTAAAAAGATTAATTTTTCTGTATGTGAACTACAGTTTAATTTTTGAAATTAAGAAAACAATAACAGCATTTATTTATATTGATCCAGAAAATTTTAGTCCAAATATTTTTTTCTCTTTTACCTACTAGTTCTAGCTGTACCTTTGGAAATCTTTCAAAATCTAATTCCTATTTCAAATAATAGTATTTTAGCTATCTCAAGGTGCCTACGCTTTCTTTCTTCATTATCTTCTGAAATCTCAATACCTCATGTTTTCCTATTCTTTCTTATTTCATACTTATTTCTATTTCTTTCTCCCTCTTATTTCTCTTACTTCCTAAAATAGATATTCTTTTCTTTAGAATCATTGGTGTCATGTCTTTTTCCTTTTGCCTACATTTCTGCAAGTTTTGAGGCAATATAAGATCACATTATTTTCCTGGCAATCAGATGACACTTTTGGCAGAATACAATATATAGGCAATTAAAGTGTCCAAGGCTATTATCGCATATAATTATTAATAAGTGGATCTTTCCACCCTTTCTTTCTGCAGTTTATTTTTCAAAACTGGGGGAAAGGAGTAAAGGGATGTGTGTGTGTGTGTGTGTGTGTGTGTGTAAAATCCCTATTAAATTTCCATTTGATTACTTTCACCATGTTGGGTTTTTTGTTTTTTTGTTTTTTGTGGGGTTTTTTTGTAATACCAATTTTGTCAATAAGTATACTCTCTTAAGGTTAATGTGTCCTAAAAATGTCTGAAGCATTCACTTAACTTTCTTGTTCAAGCTCATGGAGAAATGTATCAAATGTAGAGAGATAAGCAGAATTCTATTCTGTTATACCTCAGGCATCCTAATGTTGTTGATTGACTCAGTTTATGTATTAAACTCAATGGAAATAGAAAATATTGCTAAGGGAATAAATAATAAGACGTTTAGGAAACCTCTTACAAAGTCTGTCAGAATATCCTTCTGCTAATGAGAAATATTTTGAAAATCTATGTTGAAATATGGGTACATCATGCCCGTATGAGGTTTCAGATCTATCAGTCTTATGTCTTCATCAAGAAATGGGGGTAAAAAGCAGAATTATGTTAGTTATTCTCTAATTGTCTCTCCAGGTCTATTCTCAACTTTTATGCACTGTTTCCTGTGCCTCAAGAGGCTGCTGTGTGGGAACTGCACCATCTCCAGAGATCGTGCTCTTAACAATTAGGTTACATTGCCCATAGGAGCAAGATAAGAGGCAGGTTCTGAGAGCTGGAGTACACATTTGGAAGAAAGCAGAAAGTTTCATTTGATAGTGTCTCCTACAACTCTCCTTGAGGACAGAAGATGCTTTACTTTTGGCAATAGAGCTGAACCTGCATCTTCAAGTAAAGTGATCCACCAATGAAAAGATGAGGACAGAAGCAAGAAGCAAAGGGACATAAGTACAACCATTTAAAAGCAATGACCTCAATGATTTCAAATACCCAGTTATTTTCCACTATCAGTTAACATTTCAGCATTTCCCTGTATTTCAGCATAAAAATAATGAGCCATGATTTAGTTAACTTCGGCATTGTGCCATGATTTTAATATAAATATCACCTGTAAGCCTCATGACCGTTTTGGAAGTTCTATGTTACCAAATTCACCTTTCAGATTATGAAACACAAAGTTGAAATGGACAACAAACTAAGAGCATAGGGCTAGTGAGGGCTGCAGCCCGTCCTCAAATCCCACTGTATCTCATTCCAAAACTAATTTTCTTTCAATTTTCCCATTTAGTAATTTCAGATAGGTTCCTTTATTAAAAACTCATTCCTCTAAGATTTGCTCACAAAACACTGGAAACTTTGGACACAAATCCAGGGTTATATGTATTTTAAGAAAAATTAAATTAGGTTTATGATTTGTTAAAGTTATTTAATCCAATAATTGCATCCTTTAAACAAAATTACTGATTTTTATACTTCATCAGGAATCTGTTTCAACAGGAGACTATATATGGTACAGAGTAATTCTTTGAGATCTCCTCAGGGACCTGGAAGTCTTTTTTCTCTTGACTGTACTTTGCCTTTCCAACTATCTTACGAACTTCAGGAAAGAGAAGGAAAATGCCATTTCCTCCCTTTGTATCCTCCCAAAAGTGTCTACCACAGTATTATTCACACAGTGGGTAACCAATTTATTTTGCTAACTGACTGAAAGAAGATATCATTACATAATAAAATTTTATTTTCTTCATAGCAATTAAAGTAAAAGAATGCATAAAAATTGTCATGAAGCTTCCAAATAAGACCTGCTTAGTAATGATAATTAGTAATAGAAATCATTAGTTATTACATGATGCAGGGAATACTAATGAAGACAAAGGATATTTTGACTAATCTGCTTTCTGAAATGTTCTTGGTAATAAGTGTTAGAATGGGTTCAAAGTCATTTTCTTTATTTGAAATGGAAAGGTAATTCTAATGTTTCGAAATGAAAGCTTTGCAATCTGCCAGGAATTTTAATTTCTAAGCTGACAATGTTTGAGCACTTACATCTGATAACAGCTCTTATAATGCACACTCCATTCTTCTACCAGTTGCTTGCTCTTTCCACAAGTCAAAAGTGAAATATGGCTGACAGTAATGTGAAAAAAACAATGCAACTTTGAACTTTGATCAAATTTCAGTGTTATCAAATTATGTTAAATTGACATGTTGATGACAATGTTCCATATTTCCACATCTGATATTGTTCTGCTGAAAAGCTATTTTCTTCTGAAAGGAAATGGGAAATGAAGTGTTTTAATTTAATTGAAAAACTGATAAAAATAATCAATGGTGCTCTAGTTTTTTATACAAAAAACAGTGGTAATGCTTTTCCATCTCTAGAGACTGCAGCAAATTAGATGATGAGAATGGAATATGAAATAATTTGTAGATCTCTTTACTCTACTAAAAACCAAGTCACTAAAATTAATCTACTAATAAAACCATCAAAAACAATGGAATAAAGGTCATAGGAAGAGGAAATGACCTCATAAATATTTAAAATCTGTTGGATATATTTGCTTATGTTTAATACCAGTTGACTAAAACTTTGGCCTGTTTTGATAATTCAAAAAGAGGGAGAAAAAGGAATTAGATCCGACAGTGAGGGAGAAACAATGTTCAGTGGTCTGTGGACTAAGATAAAGAGTCAAGGAGTTCAAATAGAAATACCAGAAAGCAATTGCAGTGAGCAGGTATGAGGGATCTCTCACGCTACATGATATTTTTAGGATCATGCAGAAGAACTAGCTGCTCTGTTTGCAAAGCTGCAAACTTTTAAATCATGAGAAGCCCCAGAAGAAAGGGAGAGAAAAACCGATAAGTTAGAATTCCTGTTCATTTGCTCCTAGTCTTATTAGCAGAAGTGAGACATGGGACATCTTGCTTAGATTATGTGGAGGGTTGCTCACTCTAAGTTGCAGGTCAAGAATTGCTTTCAATTCTAGGAATTGATACAAGAGGAGACTTTCAAACTCAGGGGTGAATCTAGTTTTGCAATATTGGTAACAAGTTGAAATAACCAGTTATTCCAAACTCTTCTAGAGTCCAGAAATATCTAAATGTATCTGTTTATTATTTCACCACCTGCATGTACTCCTGTTTACTGTATAAATATAATGCCACTCAACAAACAGATCAACAAGCTCCAGTGTTTCACTCCTTGTACCCTGAACTTGTTTTTACCTCTCTGCCTGACATGCACTATCCCCGTCATTTGCTAGGAAGATTTATTATTGCCTGTTGTCGTTTAGATCCAAGAATATTGGTAGTTGGATCAAATACATGTTAGATATTTTTGGCAAGACTATTGCATAAATAGTGATGTCATCTTCCATCATGTGATTAATAATGTCAGGCTGTCTCTCTCTCTTTCTCTCTCTCATTTTTTAAGAGAGAGAGAGAAAGAAAGAGAGAAAGGGAGTGGGAGGGGCCAAGGGAGAGCAAGAGAATCTCAAGCAGACTTCCTGCTGAGCTGGGAGCAAAACATAGGGCTTGATCTCACGAACATGAGATCATGACTTGAGCCAAATCAAGAGTCGGCTGCTTAACCAATTAAGCCTCAGTTCTGCAATATTCTTAATTATTTTGTCCTTTTACCTGGTCTTTCTTCCTTCTCTCAATTATTTCCTTTTAGTACTTAATTGGATGAATTTTGATTTTTTAAAATTCACTCTTCTATATCTCTTAAACTTTTATATAATGTTTTATTTCCTCATCTCTCTGTTCCATTCTGTATCTAATTGGTTGACCCATCTATTACATTTTGCATTTATTTTTTCCTTTAGTGTTTTTATAAATTGTTAATTATGTCCAGTTGTTTTTATAGTGTCTTGCCTCTTATCCAAATTTTCAATTCCTTCTTGTATTTGTATAAATTTATTAAACACATGCATTTTATATTCTTTATGTAATGCATATAAATTTAGCACTCTGCTGTTGCTTTTAAAAAAATTCTTATTCATGTTGATCTGTGTCTCTATTGTTTAAAAGTGAGTTTATATCCCTTGTAACTATATTATGGAGATTATGTGAGGTCATATTTTAAAATAATTCATCCAAGAATTTTTCCCTATCCCTTTGCCAGGTGCTGGGTGGCAGGAGGGCGGGTACTAAAAATCTTGAAACAGTTTTAATGTTTAAATTGAGTCTCTTTGAACCACATGGATAGTAATTCAGCCTCTCAGTGGAAGGCAGGATTGTGGTAAGAATCTTAGTAAGAGTTTTTCATAACTCTCCCCCACCACAATTCCCTTCTGTCTCAAGGCTATGGTAGGCAAAAATCTGACCAAAATAAGTTTTTTTAAAATAATGTCTAAGTGTGTTTTATTTTAGATTGTTTCCAATAAATGAGCTGCCTTTCATAAATTCCAGCTTCTTGAAATGGCCTCTTGCAAAGTACAATTAAAAATATGACAAATTCCAAGCTACTAGGGAGGAATTTACAGATGTCCTTTGGCCACATCCAGAGGTATCTTAGTTCTCTGGATATGCTTTTTCATTGTTTCTCGTTTGTAAGAATTTGTCTTCATCTCCTTTTAGCTTAATCATGCATTTTAAAATGTGGGAATTCTATCCTATGTTTTCTTTCTTTTTTCTTTTTTTCTTTTACTTTTTGTGTTCTCCCTACATTAAACCTATAACTTTGTGAGGGAAGTAAACAATTTTAGTTAATTTACCTGAAAAGTCTAGAATTCCAAAAGTCAAATATGTGTTATCATCTTTACATATAATATAATCAAAGACAGAATATATTATTTGGCACAACATTGAGGTACTCTCTTTAGAACTAAAATTGTTCTATGTCTCTCAGGCAACATCCCACATTGAAATTGATTAGTTCTATCCATTCATTCATTTACTTACATCTACTTGACATTACCGCAAACTTCTAATTTTATAGACTAATTAATTCATAGCACTAATCAATCTGATTATGCACTTCCAATGAGCAAATGAAGATATTTATCATTCTTACTTTTAATGAATGAGATTTATTTTTTCATCTGTTGTAAAAGTAAACATGCTTCTTGATAAGAAATTATTTTCTGAAAAGCCATGTCTAAATTAAATTCTAATAAACATGACTATATCACTGAATAGATTTTTTTTCTCCAGTATTTGTGTGTCTCAATAATGGACAATAACTGTTTACAAAATGAATCTATTTTTCTTCATGTTTCATTTGTGGTATGCATCTTGATATTTAAAGTTTGGTGACATTCATTTTGTCCTATCAGTGATACAACTCTAATATGAAATGCTGACCTAATAAAAATGGATTACTTTTTTCCCCTTTAAGTGACCCTATGTCATCTGGAAATAACATATGTTTAACCATATATGGGATAATTGGTTCTAAATGATATCTTTACCATTCCGGAGTCCATGAATACTTTTAATGGCTCAATAACAGATGTAAAATGCAGAGTGAATATAAAAATGTTCAATTAATTAAACCATGAAATATAGTTAAGCTGAAGTTAAAATATTAACTTTCTTTATATTTGTGGAATACTTATTATAGTTCAGGCTTCTCTTTTCCAAATACCTCTCTAGTCCATCATCATTATAAAGCACAACTACCAATATCACTTAGAAGAAGAATTGAATAATACTTACTGACTTGATCAGAGTTTTAATAATATAAATCATATTTTCTGTAAAACATGAGATTCAGATGCTTATTTAGAACTTGCTATAAAAAAAGTGGGACACTCTTTTCTATCCCACTGGGTATCTCTCATACTTCTGATGGATTATTATTCTTTAAGCTCCACAAGAAGAGAAAAGGATGTTCTTAACAAATTTTGGGATCAGTAATATAAAATATTATAGAATGTTAATCAATATATTTGTCAAATAATGTTTCACTTTATATGTCTGTGACAAAGCAGGATTTTGGCCAAACTATGGCTGGTCCATCCATATACCTTTTGCTGTGAAGGATAATTTAAAGTACAAAATTTGGAGTTAAGTGGATACCTGGGAGAGAACAGGATTGAGATTTATGATCCCTTTTCTACAGATCCTAGTACATTTATTATAATGCCCAGAATGATCATGATTGAGATCAGTGAGCAAGAAGAAACACTTAAAATTTACTGAGCTCATTACTGGGTCCTAACGGGTTGTGAACTATACTCTTTGGGGTTCAACATGTGATTGAATCAGAAAACATAGCCTCATTTCGTCTCTCTATCACATGGGTTGCTTTCTTTATAATAGCACTGTTTATGAGTGAACTTGTGAAGTGTAACAGTGAGATATATGGCCCATGGCAGTAAATATATATGTATTTATATTTTTAAAATTTTTAATATTTATAAATTTATATTTTATTTATATGCTTATATGTTATATATACTTATATAAATATATATTTACATATAATATATGTTAGTATATTTATATGTTATATATATTTACTTTGTGTATGTATTACTATATATATTTGCACACACATATATGTAATTCATTTTAAATACTGCATTGCTTTCTGTCTTTTCATATTATTTATAATGTTGTAGTAATAAACTTTGCTTTTACCCGATTTTTTATTAAAGTCTAGTTAGTTAACATATAGTGTAATATTGGTTTCAGGAGTGGAATTTAGTGATTAGTCACTTACACGTAACACCCAGTGCTCAACACAAGTGCCTCTTCAACACCCATCACCCATTTAGCCCATTCCCCCACCGACCTCCCCTCCATCAACCCTCAGTTTGTTGTCCATAGTTAAGAGTCTCTTGTGGTTTTCCAGAGTGGTTATATCTGTATAGCTGATTTCCAGAAATGGACTATGGAGCTGCTGAATCTTAAAGATAGCTTAATCCAATTTACTTTTCCTTTCTAACATGTGTGCTTCTTATTTAATATTTTTTTTCAACTTATTTAGAAATGG
The DNA here is from genome assembly GCF_054177405.1 of Leptonychotes weddellii. Lineage (NCBI taxonomy): Eukaryota > Metazoa > Chordata > Mammalia > Carnivora > Phocidae > Leptonychotes > Leptonychotes weddellii. Next base: position 147,163,672 of record NC_138372.1, read on the forward strand.
ATACATCAAATTCATTTTCTGATTTGGAATATAAGCTCTGACAAAATACCTTGATCTATTTTTACTACATAAAATATACAAATTCTACATTGTGATATTTCAGATTTTTTTTAACACATTTCAAATGAAAACAGTTTGGATTTTTGTTTCCAGGAAACACATATTGAATATGACTTGTTTAGCACTCAAATGAGTGACTCATACATTATGGTGCTATTTCCACATATAACTACAGAAATAGGCAGGTGGCTTCTCAGAAGTAAAAAACATGATAGAGCTCTTCCTGCAGATTTCACAAAAGTGTTTCACAAAAGAATGGTCATTATTTTGTTGGTTTTCACAAAAAGAGAAAAAACAAACACTTTTTATTCTAATATATTGACAGAGATCTTGCTGAAATTGTTCCAGTTTTGAATGGAGATCTTTATTTCAGATATATGTACAGCTTAACATGCCTTTGTCCAGCTGTCCTGCCTAGAATGCTCATAAATATTATGTGAATCATTCAATCTGGGATCCTGATTCCAGATGCTTGGCCCATAAGTGTGTCCCCTTGACTACTCATATTTCCCTTGCATGCTTGTTTATCTTGTTTTAGGTGACCTCTTTAAACTTGACAACACACCTCCCTTTCATAATCAGATGTCTTATCTGGTCAATTCTCTAGTTGAGAACCTCTCTAGTTTATTCCATCCCTGTAGGGTGATTGACTCTAACATCATTAATCTTAGTTGAATTTGCTTAAAAAACAAAAACAAAAACAAGAACAAAACTTGTTTTATAGAATGACACACAATATCGACATTTTTTTTGTTTAATTAACAAAAAAAGGGTAATATCTTCTATTACCTAGTAATTTCTAAGTTTATAGAGACACCTTGGACCAGTGGGAAACTACTCAACCGAGTGATGAATCCCACATTGCATTCTGTCCTCCATGTCATAAAAACTGTGTAATATTAGGCAAAACAAAGAAATAAGAAAACCTATGTAATATTAAGCAAGACAAACAAATAAAAAAAAACTATATAATATTAAGCAAAACAAATTTAAAAAAAAATCTGTGTAATACTGAGCAAGCCAAATAAGCTTTCTAGGCTTAGGCCTCTAAAATGGTGAACACACATTGACCGGCCTACATTGTAAGCTAAGTGTGATGATTAAATAAAAATAATGTCTTTTGTATTAGGTAAGTGCTGTTCAAGCACTTTCTTAAACACCTGATGGGTTCAGGAAGAATTCAACATTTTATCCCACTTTTGAGAAAAAAGAAAGTAAGACTCAAGGGGGTTGAATGATTCATATAAGATATTAAATCAAAACAAGACCCGAAGATTTCTGATTTCTACTCTATTTTGGATTTCCCGTGCAAAATATAAGAAGTGTGACTGGCTCCTTAACTGAGTCTTAACAAACATTGCAGTTAGGTTATATTTGATAGTAACCATGATGACAGCTACATTTTACAGTGTTTATAAATTTGCTTTAATATTATGAAAGGATTTTTAACTTCTCATCTCTACTTATATATAATTTTATAGGACTAAAACAAATATTGAGGCTTTTAAAATATCTTTAAGTAGTAAAAATACTTTAATTCATTCTGAGTTTTCACCAAAAAGATATCTGAAGCACTGACATCATTCAGTAGGGATGGCAAGCAGTCTTTTAAAAATCATCTTCTAAAGGTGACTCAGTGATGGAAAGGTGCCATTTGCCCTACCACATTAAAACCCTCAGTCATTTAACTGTTCATATGGCCAACACTGACCCAGATGCCAAGCTGTGAACCACAATTCTCCACAGCAACAGCTGGTTCCTTGGCAGCTTCATTAAGCGTCTGCACTGGCCCCTGTAATATTGTCTGTAGGTCTCGCACGTCATTATGCTCCTGATAGCTGCCTCGGGCTCTTGTGTCCTTCTGCTTAACTTGTCCCCTTGACTGATATGTTTCCACATATTTTGCTAATTTTGCTAATTTATTTTTAGGCAATCATCATTTGCTTCTTATGTACATGAAAGGCCATCCATGGACAAAATAAAATCTATAATTACTTTCCATCTTAATTCACTGAGAGGTAAATTTAAATCTATTAAAATCTCAACATGGAAAAAGTGTTTTCCTGCTACCCCTTGTCAAACTAAAACGAGGTGTTATTTATATGATTTATATGTACTAATAATGATCAAATCCATTCTTCCCTTGCAAAGGGAACTCATAATCCTTAACCACAGGACAAAAGGTATCACCACGTTTATCTGTTGGCATTTTCCTTCCTATTAACTGAATTACTAAAGTGTCTGAAAATTCATAATACTTAGGATAAAAGTGAAAACGGATAAACCTATCAATACATTAATTATATGTCTCTAAACAATCAGCTACACAAATTGACAAGAGTACCCTTCCAGTGCTATCTACTTGGTGTAAAGAAACTTGGAAAGGGACGTGGCCTGAGTTTAGATTATATATGGAATCATGTGCAGTCCTGAATGGCTTAGTCTAGGAAGAAAAGACCAGAAAATCAAAGGGAAGAGATCTGGAGCAAAGACATAAGATTGCATATAAGGAAAGACCAGTAATTTGTTCTCACAGAAACAGTATGAGTTTGCCTTTCCGATCTACAGAACCTTAGCCAGTGCCACTCTCTTCAAGCTTAAAAAGTGTTTGTCCAGTGGGATGAGGTCTCACATTGTATCACATATGTCACATCCAACCAGGGGACCCCCTCATACAGTAAAGAAGGTATGAAGTGAGCCGACGAGCATGGGATACTCTGGTCATTTTACCTAGAACTTGGTGGCCATATAGAGCATTGGAATAGCCTGTTGGAGATAAAGTAGAAGTGCCAGCTCAGATGGAATATCATCCCCCAGGAAGCAATTTACACATTGAGCCAAAGAACTTTCTATGGTACTGTATTCCGGTAGGAAAAATACATGGGTCTGGGAACTAGGAGGTAGAAGTAAAAGTGGCCTCACAAATCTGGGCCCTGCCGAGTTTGATGTCCTATTCTCCCAAGGAGGAATCCTTCCACCAGGGGATACAGCAAAGGTCCAATTAAATAAAATGTAGAACTGTTGCCTGTAGACTAAGTAATTTTTTTTATCATATTTTCATTGTGGACTGTACATTATAGAGACTTTGGGGTCTGGTATTGTTCATTTATTAGTGTTGACTCCTCCCAGCAAATAGTAAAATTGTTGGCTGATCAATTAGACCTTGTGGTGATTTGGTTTTATGTTCTATTAGTGTTCATGTGATGGTGGGTGTTTACTAAATCCATATAACTTCTTTACACTTAAACATCAAGCTATATTGCACTTCATGTTCAACCACTAAAATCCACTCGATCCTTTCAAGCTTCCGTCAAGTCCATTTCTTCTGGGTACGCTGGTGTCTCCCTGACACATGTGCAATTCAGGGTTCAGCCAGGGATTTGAGAGGACTTTAAACAAAGATTTGGGGGTTCCCCTGCTGGAAGTCCTTCCCAGGATTTCCTCCTTTAATTTCCAGCTGATTTAGCAGCCCTAAACTCTGACACTTCAAGCCAAAGCTCTGTGGCTCTCTCTTTGAGTATTGGCTGACCCATGTTGTTCAGGCTCAGGAGTGTCCTCAGGAAAAAGCCTTACAGAGATGGATCTTACCTAGTGTGCTTTCTTTCAAAGGTAAAATGCCCTTTAATTTCTGTCTATTTTTGGGCACTCTGTCATGCCATTGTATAGTATTTCTGTTAAATATTTTATCTAGTATTTATAACTGTTATAAGTATTATTGGCTAGTACTATTCTTAATTATTGGACTGAAATGCCAATTAATTATTTTTTTATTATTCTATGTCTCTTCTCTATAAGTTTGAATTCAACTTGGGTATAGAAAACAATCGTCCTAGTACTTTTTTAAAGGTAAAATTAATTCAGAATACCCAAACAATTGAATATCTGAGGCCAAAGAGCAGAAAGTATGGCATTCCAGAATTCACCATACCTAGGCTAGAGATGCAAATGTAGCAAGTAGTGGGTTATTCAGGAGAAGCTGGGACTATATCGGGCCACTCTGACAAGGTTTAGAACCATGACTGAGACTCAGCTGCTTCCAAATACATTGCCTGGGTCAGAGAGAAAGGAAGAGAACCCCCAGGCTACCCTCTTCCTCCTGTTCGGTCAATTCCTATTAGTAACTTCCATTGGCTGAATCCAGCAGCAAGTTGACAGATAAGGGAATCTGAGAAGTGGAAATGGAGTCTATAGATATCATCTCCCCTGTGATACTGAGCAGAACAAGGTATGAGTAAGAAAGAGATTTGAGAGGCGCCTGGGTGGTTTGGTCGGTTAAGTGTCTGCCTTCTGATCGAGTCCCCCATCGGGCTCCCTGCTCGGCAGGGAGTCTGCTTCTCCCTCTGCCCCTCACCCCAATTGTGTCTCTGTGTCTCTGTGTCTCTCTCGTGCATGCTCTATCTCTCAAATAAGCAAAAATTTTTAAAAAATTTTAAAAAATTAAAAAAAGAGATTTGAGGTCAAACAATACCAGAAGAGAAGTCATTCTCCATACTTTTCAAAAATATATATTTTTATGATTATCCAAGAACTTATAATTTGCATGTTTAATTTATATGAATTTAAAGTTATGAAATAGTTTTCTTCTTCCTCTTAGATAATGCAAGTGATTGAGAACATTTTAACATTATAAACACATTTATGAATTGTCAGGCTTATATGTTATTGTGATTTTATTGCTGCCTCATTTATTTTAACCCAACTATGTATCATTACTACAATTAATCTTTTATGTGGTCAGTTTTTATTTATATGTATCACCTATGTACAATTTTTTTTGTTCTTCATTCCTTCTTGCATCTTACAGCCTTAATGGATGTCTCTTTGTGTCACAAGTGTGTTCTTTAGAATTTATTTAGGGAAATTCTGCTTGTGGCAAATAATTTTATTCTGAATATAATATTTGTTTAACCCTAATTTTTGAAAAGTTCTTTCAAAAAGGATAGGATTCTTTACTTTTGGTAATTTTCTTTCAGCACAGTAAACATAGCATTCTGCTGTTTCCTGGCTTCTATTGTTAATATTGAAAGGTATGTTGTCAGTCTACCTTTTGTTCCTTTGAAGCAAAAAATTATGAAAATATGCCAATAAATATGATTCTCAAAATATAAATAATTTTTGGGTTCCACTCTGGGATCAACCTGAAAAAATTAGGCTCACAGATTACTTTATTTCAGACTATATAGAAAGAAAAGTCTCCTGTAAGCAAGAGATTCTATAATTTACACATCCTTTATTTGGAAGATAGTCTAATACATATATTTCTCCCTACTGGGTTTTTCCATTGCTATACTGGTCAAGTAAAATATGAACCAATAATGGGCGCCTGGGTGGCTCAGTTGGTTAAGCGACTGCTTTCGGCTCAGGTCATGATCCTGGAGTCCCTGGATCGAGTCCCGCATCGGGCTCTCTGCTCGGCAGGGAGCCTGCTTCTCCCTCTGACCCTCCCCCCTCTCATGTGCTCTCTCTCTCTCATTCTCTCTGTCTCAAATAAATAAATAAAATCTTTAAAAAAAAATATGAACGAATAAGAGAGCTGTTATTATACACTAAAACTAATTTATTTCTCCCCATGAGTATTTTTTTTACATTTTATCGAGTTTATTCATATAAATGGAGAATGAGCATGACAATGCTTTAATTTGTTGAGAAAACAGCAATGCTATAGAGTAAGCTTCTCATTTTCCCATACTTCTATTATTTTCCCCTCTTTTCATCTCTATTCATTTTAAGAGCCATTTTACCAATATCAGCTATAATTTTTTAGAACTTGCTTCTAATCACCAGCTCATTTTCATTTATATCAGGATGTTTTTCAGCAGAGTACAGCAGAAAAAAAGCTACTATAATGTAAATATCCTAAAATACACTGTGTTTAAAAGATAACAATATTAACATAGACTATGAGGAAATATTGCCAAATTTTAGGGTGTCCAGGGACATTAATCCAAAAATTACTTGTCAAGCAATTAATAAGGAACATCTTTAGTCTTTAGTACTACAGGTAGGTAGGATTGACACTTTCTTACCCAAATTAGAATTCTCTACCTAATTAGAATTGTAGGAATGAGCTAATTTTTCTTGTAAACTAAACAATATAAATATTCATAGCAGTCATGTATTAGAAGAACATAAATTTAAAAAATATTTTATTCTCATAAACTTATAAATATTTCTCAATTATTTCATTCTGGTAACCACAAGTGAAAAACTGGATGTGGCTTGGCATAGTGCAATAGAATTTTATGTGCAATTTATGATAGAATGTTTCAAACCAAAAGTTCTATAAAATTACATAGCCAGTTACGTTGATTTTCTGGTTGATAGGCCATAAAAACACTGTGAAAAAGAGATGTAAAATAGGCTACATTTTGCCTTCCTACTCTGAAAGAATGTTGCTGACAAGAGTTCCATATTGGGAAGGAATATGAACTAAAATAGTATGGAGCCAGTTCTTCAACAAACCATGGGTTAATTTTACATTTGCTATGAAACTTGGTAATGAATCATTCAAGTTTCTTTGCAGTTCTTCTATACAGATGAAAATGTAATAATAGCTAGTGTTTATTCTGTACTTTGTTTTCTTCAATATTCTGAAACACTTATTAATCAATGCAATGACCAGTTTTTTAAAACAATTTTGTTAATTCTTAATATTCAAACCATTATAGAGGATTAATTTAAACCAACTGCAGTCATTTTATTCACTTTAGTAGAGCTCAACTTAGAAAAAAATTATGTTACCAAGTGCTGGGCAAATGCCAGGCAAATTAGGGTCTGCTAGAATGCTTTTGAAATGGGATAAGAAGGAGGAAGAGATGATAGATAGATAGATAGATAGATAGATAGATAGATAGATAGATAGATAGATATAGATAGATAATTGGTAGGTAGATAGATAGATAGATAGATGATAGATAGGTAGACACGTAGATGGACTGACAGAGAGAAAGACAGATTGAGATTGAAAGTGGCAGTCTCTTTTACTTTTGGTTATTGTCTCGTAATATGACCTGAAATATCTGGAACCAACTTGAACCAAGAATTGTTCTATGAATAAAATAAAAATTTCAGAGATAGCAAAGCAGGAAGATTTAAAGAATGTGGGTAATTGTCTTTGAGCCACTGAATTTACCAATCCTGGGATCGTCATACCTTCAGATATTTTTTAATGTGAGATTATAAATTTTGTTATTGCTTAAATCAATTTGAGTTTATTTTCCACTAGCTGCAAATGTATGCTAATTCACTCCCCTTATTGAAGGAATGAGGAAGCCATGAACCATAAGGAATGAGGAACTAAATAAAATGCCCCCAGCTACTCAGCATATATCCAAGTTACAAACCTAAATATGCCCTCACCTAAAGCCTACCCTCATTTCATTACACCACAGGAATTAGTTAATGTATCTCCATAGTGGAGGTTATTTAGGTATATAGAAAATTCAACAACCCTCTCTCCCTTAACATCCTGGGAAGTTCAATTCCAAGAAAATAGACATACATTGAAGAATGTCTTTCTTTGACTATTTAAAAGCAGGTGACAAAATTGATATCTTAATCTGTATGGAAAGATTCTCAATGCAAACAAATTTGCAATTCTATTTGCAAAATTTATCAAAATTTGCAAAATCCGGATTGCAATTCTAACTACCACAAGAGGAGACGTTTTCTTTTTTTTTTTTAATTTTATTTATTTATTTGAGAGAGAGAGAGCACAAAGAGGAGGAGTGGCAGAGGAAGAGAGAGAAGCAGGCTCTCCGCCGAGCAGGGAGCCCGATCTGGGGTTCCATCCCAGGACCCTGGGATCATGACCTGAGCTGAAGGCAGACGCTTAACCCACTGAACCACCCAGGTGCCCCTAGAGGAAAAGTTTTCTTATATGAACTTTTTGGTTTGCTGCAAGGATACACAATGTCTCAAATACTAAACAATCTTTTTATCATTAGCTTTAAATATTAAAACAAACCAAATAATTGGCTTTTAGTGTTTTTTTCTTAGAAAGTAGACTTTATTTGTAAAAAAAATTAAAATAGAAAATTAAGTTTGCTTTTAGAAATTTATCAAAGTTTCAGTGAAGCATCTGTTATAAATTTTTAAACCTGCCCCAAGGCAAAACAATCACCTTGTCATAGCATCTTTTCCATTATTTCCCCTCTCATCACTCTTAAATAAAGCTTTTGTATATTTAGAGTCAGAGGCTTTTGCAGATAATCAATATGATGGTGAGGGTTGTTTTGGTTTGCTGTTTATTTCTTTTGAACTGGTTGGAAGTAATATGTGAGGATGGTGACAAAATTATTTAACTAAATGTTTTCACCAAGTAAACTACTTTTATCATTTTTTCCTGTTATAATTTAAACATTGGTCTTTAGTACCTTGTAAAAAAAAATCTCTTTTTATATTTAAATGTTACCAATAAAATTTTGAGATTGGGATTCAATTATTTTTTAATTATCTACTGGATTAGTCTACTAATTTCCCCTTTGTTTTGTTAATATTTTATTTTTCATTTCCCATCAAAAGTTTGTTATACAAAATAAAATATTTATTATATTCCCTTAATAAGGAGAGTGAAAATTTTGGGGAAAAAATATTAGCAGAGAAACTAAAGAATTTGGTTTGTATATAAGAAAAATGGTTTTGCGTCTGCAGGGTGGAATCTTTGAGTCCTGCACTTCTCCCAGTAATTCTTCCTAAAGTCAATATAAAAAATCTTTGCGTTTCACAGACCAGTCTCTCTCTTGCATTCTGCTAGCTGGTATTACCTATTGGAAGTAAATCTCTTCTGGAAGAGGGTGGGGTTCAATTTTTTGGTTGCCTCTGTGAGACAGATGGGGATCAAGAAAATATTTGGGCTACCTTCCCATTCTAAATCTCCCTACTCTTTGATAATGGCAAGGATATCAAGGCCTCTTCAAGAAATCAAAAGATGAACAGAAAGCACATTTTAAAATCTATGAAAAGCTAGTTTTTAAGCTATCATAAGAATCTTTTCATTATCCATGATTGGAGTTGGTTGAATAATGGCCACCCTAAGCTATCTTCTCCTTGTCACTAGAACCTGTAAATGTTACCTTAAAAGGAAAGGGGTCTTTGCAGATATTATTAAGTTAAGGATCTTGAAACTGGGAGATGATTCTGGGTAAGCCCTGATAATAAGCGTATCTTTTTAAGAGGAGGTAGAAAAAGATTTGTCAGAGACAGAAGGCAATATGATCACAGAGGCAGAGATTGGAATGACATGGCCACAAACCAAGGTATGCTAGCAGCTACCAGAGCTGGAAACATGGAAGGGATTTTCCCTGGAGCCTCGAGTGGGAGCATAGCCCTGATATCTTGATTATGGCCAAGTGATATTGATATTGGACTCCTGCCTCCAGAATTGTGAGGAAATGAATTTTTGTTGTCTTAAGCCACCAAGTCTGTAGTGATTTGTTAGAGCAGCCAGGAAATTAATAAAATAACATAACTGTCATAAAGAAATATACTTTGAATTCCTTACAAATTAATATACAGTAGTCCCTCCTTATCCATGGAGGATACATTCCAAGACTCCCAGTGGATGCCTGAAACCACAGATACTACCAAACTGTATATATATTATGTTTTTACTATACATATATACCTGTGATCAAGTTTAATTTATAGATCAAGCATACTAAGAGATTAACAATAACTAATAATAAAATAGAATATTTTAACAATTACTGTAATAAAAGTTATATGAATGTGGTCTCTCTCTCTCTCAAAATATTTTGCACTGTACTTACCCTAGTGATGATAAAACATCTGTATGGTGAGATGAAATGAAGTGAATGACACAAGCCTTGTGGCATAGTGTTAGGTTACTAATGACTTTCTGATGATTTGTCAGAGGAGGATCATCTGCTTCTGGACCACAGGTGACCATGGGTAACTGAAACATAGAAATTAAATATGTGAATAAGGGGTTCTGCTGTACTCCACTACATTTACCACTATTTTTAAAAGGCAGCTCTCTGTGTCAATCATGCTTCAGGTATTCTAAATTTGGAAACCAGAGGTGTTGGCCGTATAGAGTGGTGATGGATATTCCATTCCCATTCCTTGTATACAAGTACACCACGTAACTTGTGAGTTAAATTATAAATTTGATCCTGTTTCCAGGATTGCCCTCACTATAACTATCTTACCCTTCCATGCAATTTAGGTAAATATATTCTATTTGGGATTCAAAGATTACTTTTTCTATTGTGATTTTTGTGTCCGTACAAATTCTCTTACCTTTAAAGAGCATAAATGTTATATCAGGGAGATTGTAAATATGCACATATCATCCACATGGAAATAGGTTTATACTGACAGTGACCTAGCTGTTTACAACCTTTATTCCAATTCTGATTGACAGGAGAGGTAAAGATGACTTCAATTTAGGGAGCATAAGCCTATAAATCCTCACAGAGAGAAACCCTGTTCATGGTGAAAAGAAAGGTTTGTCTCTGTAAAGAATAAGGATTAGGCTGAGATTTGTACTTTATATATGACTTTCTTAGTCCCAATTTTAAGGTATTTAAAAGATTTTCAGTCATTTCTAAATTTGAAATTATTTTCCATTATATCAAAACGTTGCATGAATTTTATACGTTTTTCGTTTCATGGTCATGGATAATTTTTGACAGAATAACTACTTCGGAAAGTTTGACTCTCAAAGGACAATCTACCTTAAATGATTTAAACACAAAGTTTGTTGTTACACTATGATTTACATTAACTGAATGATTACCAGGGGGAGAAATATCCTTAAAAACAAAACGAAGTATTCTTTAGACATGAGATAGTACAACTACATTTCTGCATAGAAAGGACTGCAGAAGATAAATCACAAGGCTTCAACCTAAATTATGTAAAAGAAAAACTGGAGAAAAATTATGGAATGCAGCCAGACAGCATGTGAAAACTATACCTGAAAATTCCACATAAGTACAGATTACTGTGTACTGTGTACAAATTTCTTTTTCTGGTTATCCCATCACATTCAGGCTTTTGAAAAGCAGTAAAGACTGCTCCAGATTTTGTTCTTATTTATGATTTCATTTTTTTTTGCCTGTATGCATCATTTGAGGAATTATGAGAGTCCACCAATACCCATCATGTTACATCAAATCAAATCACATTTTCAGTTGATATAATTGGCATGGTCAGGTGCTAGTTTACTCACTGAAGCCTGAAAGTTTCATTATAAAAAGATTTTCAAACTAGAAATTCTATGTGTTCTATAGGAAGATCGCTAACTTAGGAATAAAACTTGTATGTGTGCCAAATAGAAATCACTTTTGGAAGCCTAACTAAAATGAGAGTTACAGAAAGCTGCCAGGATTATGTGTTAGAAGACTGAAGAGTCTGGCTGCAAATTTCAGAGAATCTAATTCTGTTTGACACTAAGGAAAGAAATGTGAATTCCTTTATGTATTCTTTATTGGCTAATTCAGATGTCTCACAAAAAGAATCCACTTGGAATAAGAGAGAAATTTAAATTCTATCACATTAATACTTGATATTCTTACAGTATGAATTCCTCTCTGGCATATAATGATTTATTAAATGGAGTTTTCAAATGGACAATGACATTTTACTTCAAGTATAATTTATGAGAGTTAATGCCATTTTTGAAAGCCTTATAAGTTTGAAAGTCCTTAATTTTAGGTAACAATTATTATGTGTTTCTTATATTTTTATCAGCTATTTTATAATCTTGTGGATGTCACTAAAAGGTAAGGTTATATATTCATAACTTATAAATTATAAACAAGTGTTAATTGGCTTCAAACCTAGCAATGCAGCTGTACAAAATGTTCTTAAGCTTCCAGTTGCTAAAGTAGATTTAAGCATCTACAGCTTTGAAATTTCCTTTGAAAAATTCAAGTATCACTCAGAGAAAATTTTCCATAAAAACCTACACTGGAAAAAAACTATAAATAATTTACAGTAAAAACTGGAATATACTAAGAACGTAGCAAGAGAATATTTTATTAAAAAAATAAGCTTAAACTTGAAACATGCTTTAGAAAAAAAGAAATGGGAAAAATTACACCATTTTGTTTAATGCTCTAGATACACCAAGCATTTTTTAGGTCTTGGACAAATTCTCCAAGAACTTTATACACTGTTCTTCTTTTGCTTGAATCCCTATTCTCTCTAATGTCTACCTGGCCAGGTCCCACTTTTCCTTTGGATAGCAGCTTGCATGTCACTTTCTCTTCAAGGCCATGTCTGACTGCTACATCACCTCCCAATATGTAATTAGGTGGTCAGCCTGTGTTCTCATGTACCCTTCACTTATGTTATTAAAATACAGCCAGTTGTCATAATTATCAATGCTATTTTTACTGTCTTCCCACAAGTCCATGAACTCTCTAAGTTCAGAGACTATATCTGTTCTGATCATCTCGGCCTAAATAAGTGAAAGGCAAGTAAGAGGTCTCAATAACTATTGCTATCTTATCAAGTAAATGAATTAATAAAGATGTGTGTGAATAGAAAAGACACTGGGATTAAATGCATGTGTTCTTAGTTTTCAGATAAAAAATACAATATTCTATCATACTTACACACTGCAAGCAGATGCTATGGCCCCAGTAAATAAAAATTCAGAATCCATTTTCCTGTTTACTAAATCATAATTAAAGAAAACGAACTTTACACTGGGTAAAAAAGAATCAAATGCTGAGTTTTGAGATTATCTCAATTATCTGACAAAGACCCAACTTTATAAATCTAAGTTTAATATGGCTACTAATTCTTCTACAGCATTTGCAGGAATATAGATTGCTTCAAACTTTTGGCATAGAACTTTTCCATACACACCAAATGTAAAACCCATGTGCGCTTTGACCTAGCAATTCTAAAACCATGCAAAAATATATGTAAGAGAATATTCAGTTGTGCATACTAGTGAATGATTATAGATAACCCCAAACCTCATCTTTTGTAGACTGGCTTAATATGTTATGGTACAGTTAGATACCATGGAGCTATTTAAATTGATGAAGATAGTTTAAGTATATTGATGTGAAAAAAGATTCCAAATGTATTGTTTGATGATAACAAGCACATTATAGAACACTATATAGACTGTGATTGTATTTTTCTGTGTATACTCACACACACATACACATGCACATATATTCATTTATAATTCAATAAACATTCCTTGAGGAATTACTATGTGCTAAGAAGTGTTCTGTGCAGGGAATATAAAATGGCATATCAAGGTCCCAGGGCACCTGGATAGCTTAGTCAATTAAGTATCCAACTCTTGGTTTGGGCTCAGGTCATGATCTCAGGGACCTGGACTGAGCTCCATATCGGGCTTGGCACTGGGCATAGAGCCTCCTTAAGATTCTCTCTCTCTCCTTCTCCCTCTGCCCCTCCCCCTCCTCTCTCTCTCAAAAATGAAAGTTTAAAATAAACAAGGTCCTAATTTTTTTTATTATACATTATAATGGAAAATAATGCAATGTTTATAAGTGATTATGAGATGCTGTGGAAAAGGCACACCAAAGTCTCAAACAATGCATACTTAGTCCAAGACTCAGATGGGTAATCAAAGAAAAAGGTAAGAAGAGCTTTTATAGTTTGCTCTTCATATTTTTGAATAAAGTGTTTACATTTGCTAACAATCAGCATGCATTCATTTTGCATTGTAAAGAAAGAAAACTTTTCCTTGAAAACTTCAGCTAGCCCATACAATTTAATTCCTCCAGAAGTTTCCTAAATTGTATCATAAGAATTCCAATTTGGAAGTTAAACAAATTTTTGTTTTGTTTTGCTTTTAAATAGACTTTTAATGATGAACATTTTTAGGTTTATGGCAAAATTGAGCAGAAGGTACAGAGATTTTCCATATAACTTCTGCCCCTTGTATGCATAGCCTCCTTCATTATCAACATCCCCCACAAAGTGTTACATTTGTTACAATGATAATACGTATATTGACACATTATCAACCCAAGTTCATAGTTTACATTAGAGTTCACTCTTGGTGTACATTCTATGGGTTTGGACAAATGTATAATGACATATATCCAACATATGATATCATAGAGAGAAGTTTCACACTCTAAAAATCCTCTGTGCCCCCTCAATTCATCCTTCCCTCCCCAACCTTGGCAACCACTGTTTATTTTTTTCTTTTTACTGTCTCCATAGTTTTGCCTTTTCCAGAATGTATATAGTTGGAATTATACATTATGTAGCCTTTTCAGGATACTTTCACCTAGTGATATGCATTTAAGTTTCCTCTATGTCTTTTCGTGGCTTGGTAGCTCATTTGTTTTTAGTGCTGAAGAATGTTCCACTGTCTAGATGTACCACAGTTTATTTATCCATTCCCTTATTGAAGGACATCTTGGTTGCTTCCAGGTTTTAGCAATTTTGAAGAAAGCTGCTATAAACATCCATGTGCAGGTTTTTGTGAGTACATAACTTTTCAACTTCTTCGGACAAATACCAAGGAGTGCAATTGCTGAATCTTTATTTTTTCTTTTTATTTTCAGCTTTATTAAGATATAATTGATACAGTTTTGTACAAGTTTAAGGTGTACAACATGTTGATTTGGTACACATATATATTTCAAAATGATTACCGCTATAGCATTAGCTAACACCTCCATCACATCACGTAATTACCATTTCATTCTGGGGGTGAACACATCTAAGATGTAGTCTCTTAGCAACTTTGAAGTATATGATACAGGGTTGTTAAGCATAATCAAAATGCTGTACATTAGATCCCCAGAACTTATTCATCTTATAACTGGAAGTTTTTACCCTTTGACTACAACACTAAATTTCTCCAATCCCTGATAACCACCACTCTACTCACTGTTTCTAAAAGATCGGCTGTTTTAGGTTCCACAATTGCTGAATCTTATGCACTAGTGTGTTTAGTTCTTAAAGAAATCATCAAACTGTCTTCCAAAGTGGTTGTTTCATTTTGCATTCTCAACAGCAATGAATGTGTGTTCCTCTTGCTTCACATCCTTCTCAGCATTTGGTGTTGACAGTGTTCTGAATTTTGGCCACTCTGAAAGGCATGTGGTAGAATCTTATGGTTTTTTTAATTTGTATTTCCCTGATGATACATGATGTGGAGCAACTTTTCATATGCTTATGTGTCAACTGTATGTCCTCCTTGGTGAAATATCCAGATTTTTGGCCCATTTTGCTGAGTTTTAATAGTTTATATTCTGGATAATAATCCTTTACCAGGCATATCTTTTGCAAATATTTTCTTCCAGGCTATGGCTTCTCTTTTTATTCTGTTGACAGTGTCTTTTGCAGAGCACAGATTTTTAATTTTAATGGAGTCCAGTTTGTTAGTTTTTTCTTTCATGGATGGTGCCTTTGGTATTATATCTAAAAAGTCATCAAAAAACCCAGATCATATACATTTTCTCCTACGTTATCTTCTAGGATTTTTAAAGTTTTGCATTTTACCTTTAGGTCTATGACCCATTTTTGAGTTAATTTTTGTGAAGGCTGTAAGGTTTGTATCTTGATTTACTTTTTTGCACGTGGTAGCACCATTTGTTGAAAAAGACTATCTTGGCTCAATTGTGTTACCTTTGCTCCTTTGTCAAAGATTAGTTGACTCTATTTCTGTGGGTCTATTTTTGGGTTCTCTCCTCTGTTTTAATGACCAATTGATCTACTCTTTCACCAATACTTCACTGTCTTTGTTATGACACCTTCATAGTTAAGATTTGAAGTCAGATAGTGTCAGTCCTCCAATTTCATCCTCCTTCAATATTATGTTGGCTATTCTGTGTCTTTTGTCTCTCTGTATAAGTTTAGAATCAATTTGCTGATACCCACTAAATAACTTACTGGGATTTTGATTGGGATTGTATTTAATCTGTAGAGCAGGTTGCAAATAACTGGCATCTTGAAGATATTGAGTCTTTCTATTCATAAACAAAGACTATTTCACCACTTATATAGTTTTTTAAATATCTTTCATGAGAATTTTATAGGTTTCCTTGTATAGATCTTGACATATTGTGTTAGATTTATACCTAAGTATTTTATTTTGGGGAGGGGGATGTTAATGTAAAATATTATGTTTTTAATTTCAAATTCCACTTGTTCATTGCTGGTATATAGTAAAACAATTGACTTTTGTATATTAATCTTGTATCCTGCAACCTTGCTATAATCATTATTAGTACCAGGAGTTTTTTGTCTTATTTTTATACTTAGCTCATACCAAACATTTCCACACCCTTGTGATCTACTAATTTGTAATATTTTTGTATCATTTTCTCTCTCCCACTAGATTGTACTTTTGTTGAAGGCAGAATTTTATCTTATTCACCATTTGTGCTTAGAACACCAAGGATAGTGCTTTAGGTAGAATAGGGGCTTTCTAAAAAGTTTGAAAATAAATATGCTAATGGCATTGGAGATCATAACCTCATTCTAAAAATTTTCCTGATTCCAGATAATGTAGATAATTTTATTTTTTAAAAGTTGCAAAGCAACATACTTTTATGTATTGCCTAGAACTTAAAATATTTTTAAAGTATTTCTTGAAACATGAAAGATAAAAACCATTCCTAGTTTCAGTAAAACTCTCCACCCTCATAGAGTTACCTCAAAATATCTATATTGTGCAATCTCAACCAGTATATAAAACTGGATCACTTACTTGATTAAAAATGACAGACATTAAATATTTTTGTTTGCCAAGCACTTTTACAAATTTGGCCATATGTGAAAAATCATTTGGGTATCAATAGAACTGATTTCTGTTTAATAACCTTTAAATTTCCTTCTTAAATAACTTTAATGTGAAAGGGTAAAATCCATTTACTGCATAATCTAAAAGTCTGTTAGGTTTGATAGAAATCAGAGAAAGGATTTATGTCTTAATATTCAGGCCTTGTCAAGAAATACTGGGATTAAATAGCTACTAAGCATTAAAAATCAAATAAAAAGCAGGATTTTCCTAAATTTCATTAATTTAAATATGAGAGAGAAATGGGTTGTTAAAGAGGCTTAGTAGAAACATAAATTTGATTAATTGGGATGCAGGTCAAAAATGCTATAGAAACCCAGAAAGCAAATATTCCTACTCATCAGAAATGAGTTCATGAGAGTAACCCAGTACTGAATAAGAAAAAAATTGAATTGGAATATAGAACATGTTATTGATCATTCATTTAATGAATAAAGTTGGTAAATTAAATTAAGTGTGGTAAGTATTAGGGTCCAATCAGGAATTAGAACCCACATAATTTAATAGTTTAATATAAAGAATTATTCAGGGCACCTGGGTGGCTCAGTTGGTTAAGTGGCTGACTCTTGATTTTAGCTCAGGTCATGATCTTAGGGTCCTGGGACCAAGCCCAGTGTGGGGTTCTGTGCTCAGCGGGGAGTCTGCTTGGGGATTCTCTCTCCCTCTCCCTCCGCCCTTCCCCCCACTCACACACTCTGTCTCTCTCTAAAATAAATAAATAAAATTTAAAAAGAGAGAATTATTTAACTATGACAAGAGTGTGGCTATATATGGTATCCTAGATATAATGGAGGGTATCTAAAGAAGGAGAAACTGTTAAAAGGGGTCCCTCTCCAAGGCTGAAGTTCAAGCCTCCTAGAAGAAGGTATAGTTCAGCCCACTAAATAGCAGAGAAGTTGACTAGGACAAGACTGTGCCATGGTTATTGGGCCAGCAGGAAGCAACCTCTAGAGTGCAGACAGGTACCAGGAGATAGCAATAGCATGAGTTGCATGCACTGGGAGCTTTGCTACAGGTGAGTGGTACCAGAGCCAAGCCTACAATGTCATAGAGGGTCCACACATCCTATGAGCATGATTCAGGCAGTTTCACAAGATTTCTTTATTCCCATTGTGCTGACCCAATCACAGCAGCCAAAAACTGCAGAAGAGACCCTTGAATCTGTTATGTCCCTCAAGTGCTCTCTACTGAGAAAATCTAACATGCTCATGTTAAAGCACAAATGCTTAAAGGGATTCCATTTATTATTGGAGAGTATATAGTCAAGGGTAAATTTGGAGCTAAGAAGAAATTGATAATTGGCACAATAACACATAGCCTTTGTCTTGAGGGAGCATAATTTGAAATATGTAGAATCTGTGATCTGATTAAATAAAAATCAGCATAACACAGGACCATCAAGGGAGGAGGCACTTTGCAGATGGATAGAAAAGTGGAAAATATAGACCCAATTTATATTTGATAACAAAAATAGAAAGTCAACAAGAGGGATGTATCCCTCTAGATAGCAGACTCCAGTTTGGAGCAGATATAAAGGAATAATTTACTCACTGTCTCTATTCCTTCATATTTGCAGTTTGCAAGAGTCTCATTAAGACCTTTGCAACCGTCACTTAATCTCATGGCATACTACTTATATTTCCTATACCAACTGTGGTCCTTAGGAGTTTTCAATTTCCTATTCCTGGATAATGTCAGTAAATGCCCACTTGATTAGGAATATTCATGGATCATCCATCTTTCCTCAAAGGGAACTTTCAAATGAGTAGGTATAATCACGATCACTTGTAAAAGAATTCAAATTTTCAATAAATAACAAACCTGAATATACTCACTTATTTTTGTAATTGTTTTTGGAGCACTTAGAGTTAATCATAAAGCCTTGGATATGAGCATTCAAGTGGCTGGGAGCATATGAAATATAAATCATTAGTTTAAATAGGCAAGATGACTCATGGTATAAGTTAGTCATAAAATTCTTTTTCCAGACATATTATTTTTGTTCTTTTTTGATGTCTTTTTATTAACCATAATTATTACTTTGTCTCAAAAGTAAGAGTGAACTGAATAGTATTATAAAATATTATTTAATGTATTTTCACTCCATGAAATGACTTTTGTCAGTGCAATATATTTAAAGGTCTTATGCTAGACAAATATAATAAAAGCTCAGGGATCTTTATCAGGTGAATAATATACAAAGGACAGAGACATTACGAAGATTGTGTGCTCAACAAAATTATAGGTTGACAACATCTTGTGTAAAAAAGCTACCTTAAGGATAAGCATGGGGAATAATAAGATTTACTAAACCCATATGAAAACCAAGTATTTCCTAAAAAGTCAATGAATTTTAATGAGATTTGACAGTGGATCTCATAAATGGCAGTAACTACTGTATTTTCTATAGTCATTCTGAGCAAGGAGATGATCAATTGTTTATTCAATATAGTTATTAAGCACCTACTGCATGACAGGCAACATTACAAGAATTGGGGATTTAGGGGAGCCTGGGTGGCTCAGTTGGTTAAACATCTGCTTTCTGCTCAGGTCATGATCCCAGAATCCCTGGATCAAGCCCACATCGGGGTCCCTGCTCAGTGGGGAGTCTGCTTCTCCCTCTCTCTCTGCTCCCCCTGCACTCATGTTCTCTCTCGCCCACTCACTCTCCCTCTCAAATAAATAAATACAATCTTAAAAAAAAAAAGAATTGGAGATTTAATAATGAGCAAGTCAGTCTAGGTCTGTGCTCCATGGGGCTTATACATTATTGATAAGAGGCAGGTAGGGAAAGAAGAAAGGAAATAATGAAGGAATGAAAGGAGGATTATCAGGTAGTTAGGATTAAGTGCAATAGATTTGAGCAGTGGTATTGGAAATGGGGGAAAAAAAGGAAGTTTAAGATATATTTAAGATAAAAGCCAATGAGACTCACTAACAATCAATGAATATATGGAGAAAACTAGATGAAGACTGCATTTGGTTATTAATTATGTGTGTGTGTGTGTGTGTGTCTGTATGCACTAGTGCATGAAACTCCTGATTGATTAGTTGCAGCAGCCCTGGGAGAGATGAAGATTGGTATATACTTATAGGTGAAACAAAATATAAAAAAGATTGGTAAAGAATGGAGTGAGTAGCTTCTGGGATAAAGTCATGAATTAATAAGATTTTGCAGTCTTAGACTTGCAAATGGTACTGAAAAACACTAAACATAATAAAGTGGAATGAGAATTGATTATTGCTTTTGCCACAGTTAAAATCATTGGTAATATTTATAAGGATGGCTTCAGTGGAAGATAGGAATGAAACTTGGAGTTGAAAAAAAAACTATTTCATGATTAAAAAAAGAAGACATCTAGATTAAATAAATTTCTCAAGGATTCTTGTCATAAATGAAAGAGAAGTGGAAAGGTATCTAAAAAGCAATGAAGAACTACAAGAGGGCTTTATTTATGATAGGGGATATTACAGCATGTTTGTTTGCTAATTGGGATAGTACAACTGAGTGATGGTAAGGCATGAAAAATGATTAAACAGTGTCCTTGAATAAGTAAGAAAGGATAAGGCCCATCTCTTACTGGCAGATTTGGGCTTGGATATGAGTAAAGAGTCCACCCATAGTAGGAAGAAGGCAGAGTATGAGTACAGAAACCAATAAAATGAAAGATTTTGCTGTAGGAAGATGATATAGTTTCCTTACCATTGCTTCTGGTTTCTCAGAGAAATAAGAAGTAAGGCCATAAAATAAGGGAAAAGGTGAGAAGTGTTGGGTATTCATGGAGAGAAGAGAAAGAATGAAACAGTTGGCAGAGTAGGGAGGGAATTCTCTACAGAAATGTGTGGTAGGTTTTCGGTAACAGTGATTTCATTGTTACTACAGATAGGAAGGCTTCTTTGAGAAGGAGGCATTTAACCAAAGCACTAAACAAAAAGGAGTCAGCCATGAAAATATCAGGAGAAAAATTATTCCAGGAAGAAGGAATAGCAAACACAACATTTTAAGGCAAGAATAAGCTTCTGTTTAAGGCTCTGAAATAAAGCCAGGGCTGTTCAGACATGGGTGGGAGGGAGAGGGTGCTATAAGATGTAGTAGGAGAATTAGGCAAAAGCCAAATACTGAGATGCTCTATAAACAATATAAAGAGACTAGATTCATTATACACATAGTTACCCTTTAAAGAAATGATTTGTTTTGTTTTGTCCTTGTTTTATTTGTTACCTAATGAGAACAGGAGAACAACAGGAGGTAGGTACCATGAGATCCCAAATGATGTGCTTGACGAACAAGAATGTTGCTAAGGGAGGTGATCAAAACCGATTTTGTAACTCTCACCTTATCACTAACCTCTAGAACATGTCAAAGCTGTGGAAGAATTCATTGAGAGACTGATCAATGACTGATAGTTTATCAGAGTGTCTGTTTCCCTGCATTCATTCACCTACGTTTCCTACCATGTCTTTTGGCTTCAACATGGTAGGAGAGGTGGGGATAGGACGTCACCAAAGAGGTGTGCCTATCAGGGTGATGTGATGCAATCAGAATGAATCCACATGGGATAGTGTCAAGAGAGATGAGCCGAGAGGTGAAAACATGTAAGTGGCCAAAGGTTGGGATATAGTCCATATCAGAAAAAGACATAGTGGGAAGTCTCAATAGAATGATGGATTCCAAAACAAAACAAATCAAAACAAATAAACGAAAACCAAACACACAAAGATGGCTTTAGGCTTCTGTTCCACAGGAGGATACAACAGCAGATATAATAGCGTGGGTCACATAAGACTGCCATTTCTTCTAAATCCTCCTTTCTTCTATACCAGATTCTAGAGGAGCCAAGAAAAGAAATTATTGAGTCAGGGAGTCGACAGAGGAAAAGAGAAGAAATAAAGCATGTTTCTCTTTTCTGCTATATTCTTAAAATTCCGGATCAGGCCTGAGCTACAGAGGGAAATGTTTTAAATTGCATGATATTGAAGTATTTTGATAGATCACTGATCTGGTGTTTCTAATACCAGAAAAAATGATTGCCAATCAATACATGAATGTAACAAGAAAAATCTATGAAATTAGCTCAAGAAAACATCCAGAAATGGAAAGGAAAATCTCAATGAATTTCTTTCATCTCTGATTTTGAGAAACTGACTCTCAACTGTATAAACTCTCTCTGCCAATTCAGCTGGCAAAGTTGTAATAAGCATTACTCCCTCTTCTGAGCAACAATAGCAAATCCAATCTGACAATGTTCTTTTCACTTTTCTTGGGTGACCAGGAAACTGCTAATAAAAAGCTCTACAGGATTAATTTGGAAAACTATACCTACAATCACATACGCTATTTCTGTTTTCGATCCACAGAACACCAGTTTTCTATAAAAGATACGTTTTACCATTGAAGTAAGTGCTAAGAAAGACAATGGGAATTTATATCATGTTATCCTGTTTATAACACCCCAAACAAGTTTGTGTTTTATTTTTTTTTTAAAGATTTTATTTATTTATTTGACAGAGAGAGAGACGAGGAGAGATGGAACACAAGCAGGGGGAGTGGGAGAGGGAGAAGTAGGCTTCCCGCTGAGCAGGGAGCCCGATGTGGGGCTCGATCCCAGGACCCTGGGATCATGACCTGAGCCAAAGGCAGACGCTTAACAACTGAGCCACCCAGGCGCCCCAAGTTTGTGTTTTAAAATCTTAGATATTTCTAATACTTAATTGTCCCCATTTTTGGAATGGATTAAAATGAGCTTTTCCAATTCATGAAGAATTAAGTCTGTGAGAGCCATGGTTAATACCATTAAGAGGCTAGAGATGCAGGAACTTAAGTCTAACTGAAAGAAAGCCAGTAATCAAGGGGTTGGGTTGCAGTGTACCTTTCCAGGAGTTCCATTTATATAAACTGCTATGTGGGCCGTATGTCCTAGAGCAGTTAAGTAAAGTGGGAGACTCAGTGTTTCACCATTAGGGCAAGAGTTTATAACAAGGAATATTTTTGGTTGAACAACCCTGAGAAAATCTGAGTGTATTATTGGCTTGATTACAGTCACTCAGAAGATGACTTACTCCACAATAACCCATAATTACACCTCATTTCCTCTAAGGTGGAAACTCCTTCTATTCCCCTAACCAGTTAGGTACTAATAAAACATGTCATACTTGATAAATGAGAGAAGTCTATTTTACTTGTCCTACTAGAAGGAACTTTAAATATCCAAGCTACCAACTTGGCGTATGCATGTATGCACAGATTCAGGGGCAGATTTCAACATTTCTATTTTATAGCTCCATTGTAAAGAAGCCAAAATGAACATTATGAAAATAGGCATCCTCATGGGATATTCTACTTTAAAAGGTCATAGTTTGGCAGAGGAAATGAGTATGTTTTTTTTCCTGGCATCTAAAGATTTGGAACAAAAACAGAATTTAAAAATTAAGAAGTGGAAACAGATATCTCCTGATACAATAAATACTTGTCTGCTACTCATTAAAATGAGTGAATCAATCAGCTTCTATTTATCCTATGCACCAGGAAACTTTCATTCCCTCTATCTTTCCTCCTGGATGTCATTCATTGTTCAAAACTGGTAGAACATGACAGTATCATGACTAATTTGCCTCATAATACCATATGTACCCTATATACTATATATATATATATATATAGCCACTTTAATCTCCATTTTTATTGAGAATCATGGTTTCTTTCTTCTATCCCTTCTTCTATTTTTTAATTTTATTATGTTATGTTAATCACCATACATTACATCATTAGTTTTTGATGTAGTGATCCACGACTCATTGTTTTCGTATAACGCCCAGTGCTCCATGCAGTACGTGCCCTCCTTAATACCTATCACTGGGCTAACCCATCCCCCCACTCCCCTCCCCTCTAGAACCCTCAGTTTGTTTCTCAGAGTCCATAGTCTCTCATGGTTCGTCTCCCTCTCCTATTTCCCCCCCTTCATTCTTCTCCTCCTGCTATCTTTTTCTTCTTCTTCTTTTTTTTTTTTAACATACAACGTATTATTTGTCTCAGAGGTACAGGTCTGTGATTCAACAGTCTTACACAATTCACAGTGCTCACCACAGCACATACCCTCCCCAATGTCTATCACTCAGCCACCCCATCCCTCCCACCCCAACCCCCACTCCAGCAACCCTCAGTTTGTTTCCTGGTATTAAGAATTCCTCATATCAGTGAGATCATATGATATGCGTCTCTTCTCATTACCCAAAGCTGGACTCAGACAGCTAAGAGTTTTTTTTTTTTTTTTTTAAGATTTTTTATTTATTTATCTGAGAGAGAATAGGAGACAGAGAGCATGAGAGGGGGAGGATCAGAGGGAGAAGCAGACTCCCCACCGAGCAGGGAGTCCGATGCGGGACTCGATCCCGGGACTCCAGGATCATGACCTGAGCCGAAGGCAGTTGCTTAATCAACTGAGCCACCCAGGTGCCCCGACAGCTAAGAGTTTTTAAGTCATGGTGGGAACCACAAATATAATAGTCATAGGTTCCAAGTTATCCTGTATTTAGTGGTTCTCACAGTTTCCCACTGACTTCTGTTATTGGTCATGAGATACTAAGAGGTTCCCAAGTGAATCTTCAGATTTCTAGACATAGCCTTTATATTAGCTTCCTACTGGGAAAAGTGTAACCAATTATCACAAACTTAATGACTTAAAACAACACATATTTATTATAGTTCTAGAGGTCAGAAGCCTAAAAATGGGTTCACAGGATTGCATTCCTTCTGTAAGCTCCAAGGGAGAATCTGTTTTTCAGCCTTTCAGGCTTCCAGAAACTATTACATTATTTGGCTCATCTCCCTTTTCTTTTCTTTCAAAGCCAGCAGTGTAACACCCTCAAACCTCTCCCTTTTGCCCCCATTTCAGCCTTCTGTCTTTGAAAATCCTTGTGATTACATCATTTGGCTCAATTAGATAATTCAAGATAATCTTCCCATCTCAATATCCTTAATTTAATCAAATCTATAAAATTCCTTTTTCCATATAACATAACATAGCTCACACATTCCAGGGAATAGGAAGATCTTTGGAGCACAAATATTGATCCTACTACAGTCCTCCTTTTTTTCATTGTGTAACAGCGTCCTTTTTTTTTTTTTTTTTGGCAATTTGAATTAACATCCTACCCAGTAGAGCAAACCTCTTTTTTGCTTGTTGACTCATTAGTATGAAGAGTCAAAAATGTTTTTGTCTTATTTTCTAGTTTAATATTATGTTGGGCACTAAGACCTCCAAATCTACTGAGCCTGAGCTGTGGGCACGGGAAGAAAATATTCCACAAGTGGATTATTAAATGTAATATGAATGAAGTCTCTCCATTTATACCCCTTAGTTTTTGAACTCATATTTTGTCAGTGGAGGAAGCAAGACTATATATCAATCTCTGTTTTAAGGAATAGAGGATGTCCTATAGCACAATAACCCAACATTACAAAGTGTGGCCATCAGATGGAGCTCTGATTGAATCTACTGAAAGCTGTTTCAGCATGACTAGGCCTGTGATACTGTGAGAAAATTCCTTGGGTGAGAGCCCATTGCTGTAGATCTTTTGCCTTCAAGTGAGTTCTTTGTCTAGCGGAAATACTACATATATGACATGTGTAACATGTTGATGAATAGTGCAGTGGTGTCCTAGACTGATCATACTGGCTCATGAAGACAATTGTTAAATTTTCAGGAATTTTGTGAATTGATTAAGCACAGCCATTATTAAAAATTAAATTATTTAAACTTACTGTGGGAATATAAAATTTCCTGAGTTTCGTAGTGCTACTGTAAAAATCCCTAGGTTCCCAAGACCATTCTCATACCTTGAGAACTGTATTTGTAGCCATCTGTTTAATTTCTCTGATCCAGAAAGGTTATAAAACTTGTCTAAGAGAGTCAATAGTTACAGCCCAAACAAGGTCCTTACGTTAAGCTCCCAAAGTGCCAGGAATACTGGTGTGTTTCCTCCCTAGGTTTGAGACAAAGACTTCGGAGAAATCTCTAGGTTATAGAAGACAGTCACCTCAGATTTATCTGGCCCTTGGAAAGATGTATTTACATTCCAAAAGGTTAGCATAAGAACCCAGGATGTGAGAGTACAGGATCCTTTCCATCTGTCTCAAAGGAAAAACAGTAACAAAAAAATTTTTGTTTTGATTTGTTTTCCATTAGCTCTCTCTTCTTTGGGGAAGAAGAGACATGACTGTCTTTCTCCTGTAAGAAAATGGAGAAAATTGTTCTCCATTCTTTGCCTATGGAGTATCCAACTTCTAAGGTAAGATATTTGACCTGGGCTTTCATTATGTCACCCCAGGGGTAAAGCCTGAGACAAAGAAGAGGGCATCCAATGTGCTTTTTTATTTACTCTAACCTAATAAGATATATGTCTCTGATCTAGAACATTTTGTATGTGAGCATCAAGGTAAAATTAATAAAGATGAGTATCAAAAATCCAATACTAAAAATAAAATGTACTTTAAAAAGGGAATACACACAAAAATCTCACCACTTCTTAATTATTGTTCTATATTTTACAATTTTCTATGGACTTGAATTACACCCATCTATTTTATCTATATAGTAGAAGTACTATATAACTGTCCTACTGAGTATCTTTTTCCAAGTTCAAGTTTAGCAGATGTCACATTGGCCATAGTGGAAGTATTTATTGGCAAACAGTACAA
The DNA here is from genome assembly GCF_054177405.1 of Leptonychotes weddellii. NCBI lineage: Eukaryota > Metazoa > Chordata > Mammalia > Carnivora > Phocidae > Leptonychotes > Leptonychotes weddellii. Next base: position 147,190,206 of record NC_138372.1, read on the forward strand.
ATCATAACTTTATTTATTGTTTTGTTGATTGTCTAGACTTGAGAAAGTGGTAAAAATGGATATTGAACTTGAAAGTGTGTCATATTTGTAGCTGTTACATTATGAATAGTGAAAAAAAAAAGAAAATATCATTCCAGTATTTAAAAACTATTTTCCAATTTAACAAAAAGGAAATTCCATGGATGCTATCAGAATCAGTGTCAGCTATATCAGAACCATATATCTTTGTTATTTCCCTTTTGTCTTATCAATGTGAAGGAAAATGGCAAGCATCATTTATGTTTGAGTATCATTCATTCATTAGCTTCATCTAGAGGTTGGCTGTGAATAAAGGAGTTCAGCATAAGTCATCACACTCATTCTGTGAGAATCAATTATTTCCATGGAATTTACAAAAAAGAGTTTTATATATTATATTATTTGCATAATGTATCTTATATACCCTTTATATCAATATAATTTATAATATGTATAAATATATATGCATACTTTTTGGTTTTGTTTTTTGTGCTTTGTGTTTTATATTTCTGTTTTTCCAGAAAATTAATTGTTAAATATTTACCAGCACAGAACTGATAAAGTCATTCTGAAAGTCCGCTAATAAATACTGGAAGGAAACCTTTTTTTTTTTCCTACATAATTTATTGTGAGGTGATCAATGTTAAATAAAATATTAATTTTCATCATCTGTTTCAATTCATGGAAGGAAACTTGTGAGCATGAAGGCAAACTCATAGGCAAAATACAGTTGTAGTCCAGTGTCCTTTTCTTGATGGAAGAGGTCAAATGGAATTAATGTGAGCCCCCAGGAAATGATCCTACATGAGGGTCTCAGCATTGGCTTTTATTGTTGGCAGGAGGATAAATCAATACAGCTTAGCACTGTAGTAACTTTGAGAATAAGTCCATATTGTTGAGTTCATGCATAGCTTCTGTCCATCTCTTCCACCTAAATGGCTCATCTACCAGAATTAAGGGGCACAAAAAACTAGATCACTCGTTTAAAGATTGCCTATCTTCTCAAACAGTTGGAAAAAAAGGGCCTACTTTTAAAAATATTCAAAATTGAAGAATCATCTACCTAACAACGTTAACCAACATTGTAATTAAGACATTAATCCAGGGATTTTCTTGCATATTTCACACTGAGTAGGATTAGACATTATAAGAAAAATGAATACAATTAAAAAAATTTAAGTGGGAAATTGACTGTCATTATCTTAGCCAGTGGCATTATCATCTAATATAAAGAACTGAAATGATAATTTGCTGAGTGACTGTTGAAAATGTGTGGAGACGTTTTAAGAAGAGAATTATTTTTATCTGGAATGATGATTTTCTTAGCTGAAGCAAAGATGCACAATGCACTGATGAACTCCCTCAATGTCTCTATTTATGGACCTGCAAAGTGTTCAGGTTTGTCAGATTATATTAGAATTTTAAGGTCTCTGTTAATACCATGGCTGTTAGGGAAGGAAGCATATTATTAAAGCTTATCTTTATTTCACAAAAGCTGCCTTAAAAATCTATTAGTATATGGCATTTATTCAAGGAGAGACATCTCAAGGTAATTACTTAAATTAGAGAAACTAGTTACAAATCAAAATTTACCTCTTAATTTTAACAATATATTTCACTCCCCCCTCCCTGTTTTATTTATATGACTCCTTACTGCAGTATTCATTTTCTCTTAAGGAACACTGTTCATCTATCACCTCTCAGCTTCTCTCATATATATGTGAATATTGTGCATAGGAATAAACAACTAATGTGAAGCTTATCATAAGAGAAAATCAGGACTTATTAGTATTTTTCAAAGTTATTATTACTTTTAAGATTTTTTAGTTTGAACTATATTAAGTTGCCATTTTTGTAGATCAAATACAGAGTAATAGTGGCAATTTCTTGTGGAAATTTCTTATGGTTCAACCTCATAGTTCATGCTCACTTTAGCATAAAAATTATATTATGTAATTAAGAACCAATGTGGTTAATTAAGAACCAATAGAAAATGCAGTGGTGAGCTAAATTAATGCTCTCAATAATTTAAGTATCCAGCAAAGGTGGAGAATGACAATGAAAAGAGAGGCTGAATGTGTATAATAAGTCCAAAAAATACAGAAATTTTATTATTACTCACATCCAATCAAATGTAGCCTCACACACATTAAACAAAAATGTACTTGACTAGTTAAGAAAGATTTAGTAAGTCATCAAAAGTGATGTAGTTTACTCTGAAATACTTAGCACATAGGCTGAAATGTTGAAGTGATATCTTTCTTCAAGGAAGAGGAAGAGATTATTAAATAACTCTTAGATAGCCTGACTCTTGGCTGAATACTTTGAGCCATCTGATTGTTAATAAACCCAGTGATATCTTGTCCTGATTTTTCAGAAAAGAAAATTGAAGCGCACATGATAAATTGCTTAGAGACAAAGCTGATAAATAGTTCTGGGATTTGAACCCACATCTCACTGAATTAGAGCTCCTGCTATTTTTTTTTCATTCCTAGATTGTATCCAAATCAATTCAATAAGAATAAAATATAATCACATAGAGAAATCCAGTGACCAGTGATATAGGAAAGAAAAAAAAAAGAGCAGAAATAAAAAAAAATTCTTAAGGCATAGAAAATGAATTACATCACTGCAAGCTTGTCACTGGATCAGAGAGAGTATTTGGAGGGATGCTGTAAGCATGTTTTTCTCCATAATCAGAACTTTAAAATTCCCACAACTATAAAATTATTCTAAATGAGAGCTCAATGACCTGTAAAATATCACTGGAAAATGAAAATTGTGAGTTAGAAAGCCCAAGCACCAAGAACTACCCTCATAATTCTCCTCCTTTTCTCATTTGGAATGCAATCAGCTCAAATACTCAAGTGGCTTCTTCACAGATTTCTCTCACACATGACTGTAGTCTTTGAAAGGCAAGTTTCATGTCAAGAATTACTATTGCCGTTTGATTTCCAAATTTTCAAGATGACAAAAAAGAAAAAGACTGTAAAGAGCAATACATTTTAACCTTATAAAATAGTTCCAAAGTCATCCAAAATTCATTAGTATAATCATTTGCATTGTGGTATTAAACAAAATTGATTTAATAAAAATAAAACACTAGGAGGGAGTAAAAATAAGCTACTCACTTTTGTAAATATGCACTATGTCAAATATATTTACATATAATATTTATATTTTCTGATATGAAAATAATTTCATTTTCTAAATAAAATAAAAAATGTATGGTTAGAGTTAAACTTTGCAGCTTATTATTGTATAATTCTACACAAGTGCAACTAATATAAAATTTGCTTATGATTATATTGAACTATGTCAGTTCACCTAATCTGAACATGACAAAAAAAAGAGAGATGAATCTTATAAATTTTTATTTATTCAGAGGATGATCAGCAAAACCAGTCAGTATTAGAAACCATAAGAATAACTAACATTTGGTACAAGTTTGATCCTAATTCTTAGATTTCAGCTATTTCAAGCTGTCAGATGTTCACTATGGTTTTAAAACACTCTGAGTTTTGTAAACAGTTAACTACACTACAGGTAGTCATACCTCAACCTGGGCATGTTAGTATCTTACTCATTCATCAAGGTCCTAACCATGAAACCTTTCAGCTAAAAGTAAGACCCCAAATATCAAATACCAATACGTTTCATTACTATGGTCCTCATCACCTTTTGCCTTCTATTGTAACTATTTGTGACTAAATCTTTTCTTCCCCATAATTTTTTAAATCCTTGAAGCTGGGAATATTTCCTGTTACATCTTTATACCTACACATATAAAATATATAAGCTTTCCATAGTTAGTTTTTTTAATATATTAAACACTTCAAATATGTTGTTTTAATAGGCATACCACCCTGACCCTTATTTGTAAAAATGGATCCAATCCAAGTGGAATTACTTATCTGTAGTTTTCCTAATTGAAATTCTACTTTATAAAACCAGTTGGCATTGCTTTTCACTAATATGAAGAGTCTAACCTTCTCATCCTGGTAGTGGTAGTGTGGAGGAAGAGTATCACTTTTTACTTAACACGTGGGAAATCACATTTTAATGGGTAGCACAACACTCTAATTGACCATGCTTAAAAGAAAGTATTTTAGAAGTTAAATCAATTGTACATAGCACCAACACACATTAGAACTGAGTATCAATGAAGCTAGATAAATCATTGATGTACATTTCTGGTATACCCCAAACCACACACCATTTTAAAATATCCCTGTTCCTAGGCCCACAATATTTCTTACATTCATGCCTACAACAGAATTCTCTAAATTGCTGATGAGGATGAAAACATATTCTTATTCATAATAGTTATTTCAGTTGTTCCTTTGATTAATTGCTTAAATAAAGACATTGTCAGACAGGCAAGCATTATAAAAATTAAGTCCAGTGCACACCATCTTAGTATGCTACTGGAGGATTGACTAACCAAAAAATGAATGAATGAATGAATGAATAAATAAATAAGTAAAATCATAACAGTCGGATCTTATGAGGGTGGCAAAGAAGGTGCTCAGTATGTTGCTAAAGTCAGAGCCAAGCCAATAAATGGGCAGCAGATCTAGAAACCAATCTGGAGAAGGAGACTGAAAGAAACACAGGTGGATATGTGATCTGATGTACTTCAGTACTAAGGAGAGTTTTGTACCTCTGGGAGTAAATTAATGATAGATTCATAGGGAGGAAAAGACTTAATGAACAGATAATAATTTATTTCAGAATTTAAAAAAATCAATAAATGGCAAGATAGTTTATGCTCATGGATTAGAAGAATCAATATTGTTTAAATGTCCACATTATCCAAAGCAATCTAAAGGTTCAATACAATTCCTATCAAAATTCCAATGGCATTTTTCACAAAAATAGAACAAACAGTTCTAAAATATGTGGAACTACGAAAGATACCAAATTAGCCAAAGCAATCTTGAGAAAGAAAAACAAACCTGGAGGCATTTAATTTCTGATTTCAAAACTATATTACAAAGCTGTAGTAAGCAAAATAGTATGGTATTGATATAAAAACAGACACAGAGATCAATAGAACAGAATAGAGAGCCAAGAAATAAACCCACAGATACATGGTCAATGAATTTACAACAAAGGAGTCTAGAATATACAATGGGGAAAGGACAGTCTCATTACTAATCATTAGGGAAATGTAAATCAAAACCATGCTGAGATATCACCTCAGACCTATGAGGATGGCAGTCATAAAAAAGATAAGATACAAGTGTTGACAAGGATGTGGAGAATAGTAAACCCTTGTGCACTGTAGGTGGGAATATAAATTGGTGCAACCACTATGTAAAAGGCGAAAGATTTATGCGATCTGAAGAGAAACCAGAGTGTGGTGCAACCACTATGTAAAACAGCATGGAGTTTCTTCAAAATAAAAACTATTATTACCATATGATCTAGCAATTGCACTTCTGGGTATTTACCTGAATAAAATGAAAACACTAATTGAAAAAGATCTATGCACCCCCATGTTTATTTTAGTATCATTTACAGTGGTCAAGATACGTTAACAACCTAAAAGTCTATCACTGGATGAATGAATAAAGAAATTGTGGTACATATACACAATAAAATATCATTCAGTCATAAAAAAATGAAATGCTGTCATTTGTGACAATATGGGTGGAATTTGAGTGCTGTATGATAAGTGAAATAAGGAGAGAAAGAAAATACTGTATATTCTCACTTATATGTGGAATCTTTAGAAAAAAAAAAACCAACAAGCTCATAGATACCAAGAACAGATTAGTGGTTGCCAGAAGCGGGGGATGGGAGGTGGACAAAATGGGTGAAGGGAGTCAAAAGGTACAAACTTTCAATTATAAAATAAATAAGTCAGGGGGATGTAATATACAGCACTGCAACTATAGTTAATAATGCTCTATCACATATTTAAAAGTTGCTTGGAGAACAGAGCTTAGAAGTTCTTAAAAGCACTTGCCACACACAAAAAAATTCTGTAACTATGGATGGTGCAAGATGTTAACTAGAGTTATTGTGGTGATCATTTTGCAAAATATATAGATAATTGAAGCATTATGTTTTACACCTGAAACTAACATCATGTCAGTTATACCTTGAATGAACGAAGGAATAAATAAATTTACTTCAGTGGCAAAAGAGCTATACTCTGATTACAAATAAAATCAATGCAGCTCAAGTGTAAATAGCATAGACCCCAAATAATCAAAACTCTAGAACTCTAAAATTGATTTAAAAATGTTTTTATTATATTAGGAGGCTGAGGCTAGAAACAATGTATTTTTTTTCCTGTACGTGAACAAATGCTCATGGAAAGGAACAAAAAACTAAAAGACTCTTCTTACATAGCAGTAAGACAAAGCCTAATCTACAAAAAATAAAGTGGAGAATAAATAAATAAATATACTACTTATTTATATTCTCTATAAAGATAAAAGTAAGTAAGAAAAGAAACAACTAAAGGCTTGAAAGTGATTATCTCTGAGGATAAAGATGATAAACCACTGTTTTACTCTAGTATTTTGTGATTTTTTTAAAATTGTGAGTAGATGTGCAGTGGTTTATCTGAGAACATTTCATGATTCTTGGTGTAATGTCACAGTACTCCACAGAGGATTTGCGATTGTTCAAGGTGCTCCTGACTTGGGATCTCTTCAAATTAATTTCCCAGGTTGGATGTGTTTGATACCACTTCTGTACTGGGAATTCAAACTCCAGTCTTCACAAGGGCAACTTACAGTTAAGAATTCTCAGGAGTGACTTTCATCCCCAAAACAAGTGCCAAAGCTGTGGCAAATTTGCTGAACATCTCCCTTTACAGAACAGATTATTTTTAGTTTCTGTGACACTGAGATTGCAGACCCTTACACATCTTTGTGTGGGGTTATTATTCTGATTCTCTACTTTGCACAGCACTAGGTCTCAGTTCTTTTCCACACTGCAACCATTAAAAGTTCTTGAGGCAGGTGCCTTTAGGGCAGCTGGATTCAACACACTTTTCCTAAACTGGATTCATGCTTCTGGCTCATTCTTGTCCTCAGAGGAGCTTGCTTACTTTCTCAATTCAGCTCTGTATTTTAAAAAAGATGCTTTCAAACATTTCATCTAGGATTTTAAAAAGTATAACAGCCTTATTGAGATAAAATTTACATATCTTCTAGCATTTTAAATTGTTTTGTAACAGGAGCACTTGTAGGATATTCAGTCCTACATATCATTGGAAATGGGAGACTTTAGCATGTGTTTGATTATTTTCTTCTACCCATTTTCTCTCTTTTTCTTTCTTTCTTTTTTTTTAGTCTGGATTTGCCAGACACACAACTGCTTGGATTGATCCTCAAAATTCTTGTCTTTTCATTACTCTTTTTTCAGCTTTTTGTCATTTTAAGCTTTTTGGAATTCATCATCTTTTTCCCAATACTCCACTTTTTTTCTTCTGTTCTCATTATTTTTCATTCCAAGAACTTTCTTGTTTTCTGAGTGTTCCCTTCTATATCATTCTATTTTTACTCATAAAAATAGTATCTTATATCTCTGAAGATATTATAATTTTTGGAAGTTTCATTTTGTTTCTTAATTTTTCTAGCTTGCTTTGTTCTTTTCCTTTGATATAAGAAACTGTCTGAAATATCTTTCAGGTCCATAGCTATTCATTTATATTTAAAAGTGAAAATCTTCAGGGTGTCTGGTGGCTCAGTTAAGTGTCCAACTCTTGATTTCAGCTCAGGTCATGATCTCAAGGCTGTGAGATGGAGCTCTGCTTTGGGCTCTGCACTGGGTATGGAGCCTGCTTAAGATTCTCTCCCTCTGCCCCTCCTTCTCCCTAAAAAAAAAAAAAAAAAAAAAAAAAGTGAAAATCTTGAGTGAATGGTTATGTTTTGCCAACTTGGAGTGGTAGTGGGTGTGCTTCAACACAGAATGACAGAACAATGTGCCTTGCCAGTTTTTTGGGGGAAATGACTAATTCCATTACTTGAATTCTTTGGACTGTTTAATTTTCCATAGAGGATTCGTTCACTCTCTTGCCTACAGACTTAAGTCTAGTTGATAGATTCTGGATGATAAATAGGAGAAGGGGGTCCATAGTGTAGTTATTTACCATGGATATAAACATTTATTCAATTCCTCTGTTTTCAATAAGTACCTCATCCAGTTGCCCTTGGTTAAAGTTTTTAAGTACAGAATCTCTTTTTTAATCTCCCCAGAATATAAGCCTTCCTTGTCTCCTCATGGTGAGAGAAGAGTAGTCACTTGGCTATTTGCAATGGAGGAGGCAATCTAGAAATTTCAGCAAATCCTTCAATGTTTTAAGCCCCACCTCTTACAAGAACCCACTTCCCGGAAGTATACAGGGCCCGGAATCCTGATCAATGTATGTAGATGGGAGAAGTAATGAATCTTTCTCTTTGTTGGCTTCCCTCTTTTCCATATTTAGATTTTAGCATTCTCAACTTTTAGTCAGTGCCAGTTTTCTGTTTACTTTTGTCTTCCAAAATTATGTTGACATCTTTCATCCAGTGTTGTCTTTTCCCTCAATTCTCTTTTTTGCTATGCATGCATGGCATTGTTATTCATTAAGGATTATTTTAGTACACATTTAGGAGGGAATGGAAGGCAAACATTTTAATCAACCAAAAATGTTTTAACTGGAAGTATACATACAAATGTTTGTTTCTCTAATGGTTACATCTAGCTAGTTAAGACCAATATTTATTATTTTTTCTTCTAAAATTTTACCTTTATTTTTACCTAATTTTTCTACCAGACCATAGGAATCGCAACAAACTATCACTTCCCTCTGGTTTTCTACTCCCCACATCTCCACTCCTCCCACCCCCCCACACATATATTCCTGTCATTCTAGAGTTTTCATTCTGGGTTTTTACCATTTATGTGGTTTGGGTAATGAGTCAGGGGAAGAGAGATGGTCATTTCATAGGTGAAAAGAGTAAGATTGCTAAGTTACTAACTTGTCTTTTCTTGCAATAACTAGCTATATTCTCCTATATTTATTTCTTTTTTTGTGTATTTCTTTCATAAATATTTCAAAGTTTTTGGGTTTGTGTGTGTGAGTGTATGATAAAACATCTATAGTTTACCCCTGAACAATGTAGGGTTAGGGGAGCAAACTCCTATGCAGTTGAAAATCCCCATGTAACTTTTGAGTCTCCCAAAACTTAACACTAACAACCTTCTGTTGACTGGAAGCCTTACTGTTAACATAAATAGTCGATAAACACCTATTTTGTATATTATATGTATTATATACTGTAGTCTTACAATGAATAAGCTACAGAAAAGAAAATGTTATTAAGAAAATCATAAGGAATGGGGCGCCTGGGTGGCTCAGTTGGTTAAGCGACTGCCTTCGGCTCAGGTCATGATCCTGGAGTCCCGGGATCGAGTCCCACGTCGGGCTCCCTGCTCAGCAGGGAGTCTGCCTCTCTCTCTGACCCTCCCCCCTCTCATGCTCTCTATCTCATTCTCTCTCTCAAATAAATAAATAAAATCTTTAAAAAAATAAAAAAAAAAAAAGAAAATCATAAGGAAGAGAAAACACATTTACAGTACTGTATGTATATTTATTGAAAAAATCCAAATATAAGTAGACTAATGCAGTTCAAACCTGTGTTGTGCAAGGGTCAACTGTACTTTTATAAACGAGGATCTTTATTTCAGTCTTGCATTTATCTTTTTTTCAGCCTTGCATTAAATGATATTCTAGGAATATATATAAAATTGCAAGTTTGAAATTTTTCTTTTAAATCTTTGAAAAGATTACCCTGTTTTCTTCCTGCATTCAGTGATGCTATTGGGAAATCTAAGTCAATGTGGTGTGTGTGTGTGTATATGTGTGTGTGTATACATATATATGGGAACTTTCTTGGGACTTTTTTAAAGATTTTATTTATTTATTTGACAGAGAGAGAGAGAGAGAATGAGCACAAACAGGGGGATCGGCAGGCAGAGGCAGAGGGAGAAGCAGACTCCCCACTGAGCAGGGAGCCCGATGTGGGGCTTGATCCCAGGACCCTGGGATCATGACCTGAGCCGAAGGCAGATGCTTAACCGACTGAGCCACCCAGGTACCCCTCCTGGGACTTTTTAAATAATTCTTTAGACTTGAAGTTTATAAGTGTTGATTTAGGTGTAACTATTTTGATTTGTTTAACATAAGTTTTGTTTAAAATTCTTTCATCTTATATGTTTCATTAATTGGGGAAATTTTAAATAACTGTTTCATCTAATATTCCCTCCCTTCTTTGTATTTTTTCCCTGTTTATCTTGTTGACACTCATATCTTTAACTTCTAATTTTTTTTAGCTTTTATTTATTTTACATTTTCTATTTATTTCCTCTTAATGCTCTCTGCAAGAGTTCCTCAATCTGAGTTTTTACTCACTAATTCACTTTCCTGTTGATCTATACCCATCTGTTGGCTTACTTCAGAATTTTGTATGCAATATTGGAAGTTGGTTATTTTAATGACTACTTGTTCCTGCTTTATCTTTCCATTATCCTTTTCATGTCTTCAAAGATATGTATTATGCTTATTTAAAATTCTTATTTTTTGAGATCCATTAATTTTGCTTCATTTCATATAAATTTATGGAGGAAAAGGTAAGCCTCAGGGCAGAGTCTCTGGTGTTAACTATAGGCTGGCCTTCCTCTATTTCCACCCTCTTCTGCCAGGTGACATTCTTGTTTGTAATTGACTTCAAACTCTTCCCCACCCCCCCACCCTGGGTCTCTTCTAATAGTTGCCTTTCTGGATTTTACTCATGTAATCTTTGGGGTGAAGTAGAGAGGAGGGAATACTCAGCCACTGACCCCTCTGGCAGATACTAAGTTGTTGATGTGTACGTACAAAACTGGGACTGTCACTGAGTTTGTACTGTGGAAGTAAGCAAAAGAGCAAAAGCAAGGTATTCTTCCCTAGCCTTTTGCTTTTCTTAGGAATCCAGCTCTTTTCATTTCTTTCTTCTATTGTAATCAAATGTCTTTGGCTTCTACAGATTTATCTTCATTCAGTTTTTAGGTTAGGCTCCAGGATCTCTCAAATTCACTCATATTTCCATAATATCTTCGGTATTATATTCAAAGCAGGGAGACAGCAAAGCTCATGTTAATTGACTGTCCATAATAAAAATGTAAATTAACATCATAGTTGCTCTAAGTGCCAAATGATTATTTGACATGAAGAATGTTATAGCATTAAGAGTTTGAAAAATGTAAAAAAAAAAAAAAAGAGTTTGAAAAATGTAGCATTAGTATATAACCTATGCAATTCCTAATATCTCAAAATCATATCCAAAGAAGCTAAAGAAATAAATATCCAGGGCAAAATCAGATTCATGGGGTATGCAGTTATGAAATTTCAAGACACTATGGTAAATTAAGCAGATTTTTTCCTCTAAAATAATTACATCAAAATATTTTATATATTCTCACAATGTCAGGTCTAGGCAAGTTAATATCTGCTACCAATTGAAATCAACACAAGATTGAAAACGACCATAGAGGGGTTTGCCAGTTTTAAAGTGCTTCATCTGGGTGCCTGGGTGGCTCAGTCGTTAAGCGTCTGCCTTCAGCTCAGGTCATGATCCCAGGGTCCTGGGATCGAGTCCCACATCGCGCTCCCTCCTCGAGGGGAAGCCTGCTTCTCCCTCCCCCACTTCCCCTGCTTGTGTTCCTGCTCTCGCTGTCTCTGTCTCTGTCAAATAAATAAATAAAATCTTTAAAAAAAATAAATAAAGTGCTTCATCTGTTACAGATAGAGTGCATTCATATTAGTTCATGCCATTTGGGGTCTATCTAGATGGTCAGAAAATGCCCTGCACTTTGAACAGAGTCTACAAGCCTGTACCACTTAATAAGCAAAAAACATGTAGGAAGAGATGTGGTCTGCAAGCAGAGACACCTGTATGGGTCAAAAGTTTGTGCAAACATTCACAGTGCCAGTGCCAGATGATGTATGTGGGGAATTGTGCACAGTGGTGAATTTTAAGCCTGAATTTTAAGTCTGCAATAAAAGAATCATGTACATAAGTGATTATAATTCACTTGAAATACCACCATGGTTTCTTTCCTTTCATTCCATTTACAATAGAAAAAAATTATTCTATACACACATATTTTAATTGTTCTTTCATTAAGTACTCAGCTTAAAAAACACATTTTCATTATTATGGTGAGTTTCATTCTGAACAACTAAATAAGAATACTTCATATTTAGGGAAAGAGAGAGAGAAAATGCTTGCTAAAAAAACTGTGATTTTGTCACTAAAAAGCTGTCGATAGGTTAGCTTTAGCAGTAGTTCTGAGAAATATGTGTAGTTATACTCTGAAAATCTCATTATCAAAAGTTAAATGTTATCTTTTCACCTCATCTCGGATTTCCCTATGTAAAATAGTATTCCCATCACTTTTCCCCCCTTTTTGCTCTTTGTTTTTCTTCATTATACTCTTCAGCATACTGTCACTCTCCCATTAGATCATAATCCTCAAGATAATAGAAAGATAATCAGTTTTGTACACTAATAAACCTCAGCACCTAGAAGAGCATCTGTTCTGGTAGGTGCTTCATTATTAAAACTAATGGGTAAAGAAAATTAGAAAGCAGGAATTCAAAGAGCCCTTTATTCAAAATAAGTGGCCTAATGCATTACTCAAATACTAAAACACTTATATTTGAGTAATGCATGATACATATGGTAACAGTGGATTTGAAATCCAGTCTCCACTGTGGATATGCACAGCTGTGGGACATCATTGCAATGACAAACTTTCTATCTGTTGATAGTCACATCCTACTATTTATGTGGCTTATGTAGTCAGTTCAAAACAATATATTTAGGTACTACTAAAATGAGTTTTGCTTTAGAAGGACAGTTTGATGGGAATGATAATAAGAGTCAAATTGTGATCCACAAGGGAGGAACACAAATCCAACAACTGCATTAGTGAAATGGTTTATGCCAAGGTTAGAAACAGAGTATGTTCTCATCTTCCTTATACTTTAAAGGAAAGGAAAACATGTAAACTCCTAGAGACTTCCTATTTTACTTTAAATTTTTTGTTTAACATAGTTTCTCTCCTCTCCACTTCCCACCCACTCACGCCTCTGACTGGTTGATCAATGTGGGATTAAATTAACAAGTTAGAGTGGCAAGATCTTTCACCAAAAAGGGAAGAAGTGTGGCCTTAGAACTGCTTGCTTTATTAAAGATGTATTCATGCAAATTCATAAAGTGTACTAACGTTTCTAGTAAAGTATGAGCAGGAAAATGCTCCAGAATATTCAGTTCTATAAAATGATGAATATAGAAATACTTACTCTGACAACTGGCTCCTGGACAAGTGCTATCTAAAAAATAAGGATCCGGGCGCCTGGGTGGCTCAGTTGGTTAAGCGACTGCTTTCGGCTCAGGTCATGATCCTGGAGTCCCAGATCGAGTCCCGCATCGGGCTCCCTGCTCGGCAGGGAGTCTGCTTCCCCCTCTGACCTTCCCCCTCTCATGCTCTCTCTCTCTATCTCATTCTCTCTCTCAAATAAATAAATAAAATTTTAAAAAAATAAAATAAATACAATAAATAAATTAAAAAAAATAAGGATCCCTAAAATCAGGACAATATCACTTATCTGGAGTCTCATAGGGAGTTTCTAGGGCTGGTGGAATCAATCATCAGGGAACCAAAGACTATGTAAGCCAGCAGAGGATAAATATAATAAAGATGATTAGAAGTTCTAAAAATAAGATTGCCTCAACTCTCTCTCAAGTTATCCCAAATAGCATATGTTTGGATGGTTTCCTAATGCAGTTTTTCAGAACTTCATCATCAATTCTTTACTTAATTTGAAGCGTAGACCTCAAGATCTACTTCAGTCT
>NC_138372.1:147204627-147252938 GCF_054177405.1 Leptonychotes weddellii
CAGTTAAAAAGGCAATCCACAACAAGGAATAAAATTATTTAAATTTTTCATTATGATGTAATTAAATTCATTTTTTGATAGAGTTGATTAATGTAAAAATAAGCACACAATTCGTAGGTGGCATTCATATCAATTTCCTCTTACTACACAGTCAAAAAAATCAAATTTGTCATAGTCTCTCTTTTCCCCTGGGGCATGTAAACATAAAAGGGAAAAATAATCTGAGGAACTACCAAGAAACCATCCAGAGCTTATTACATATTCTGTATGTAAAATTAAATTTTCTTTTTTTATTATCATTTTTGTTTAAATTTTATTTTCAAGTTTTTGTTTAAATTCTAGTTAGTTAACATATAGTGTAATATTGGTTTCAGGAGTAGAATTTAGTGATTCATCACTTATATGTAATACCCAGTGCTCATCACAAGTGCCATTTTTGTTTAAACTCTAGAATGTGATCCTAAAACTTTTTCACATCTTGTAGGGAGAGTTTTGGAAATAGTATATTTAGTTTTAGTAAAAATAAAAAAAATAACCACAAAGGAGGATAAAAGAAGATTCAGAATCATCCATATTTTTTTCTAAGTTAGTTGAGTAAGAGTAATTTTCTTTAAAAATATTGTCAAATTATCTCAAATTATTTTTATAGTTTACAAATCTAGATGTGGCCTCCTAGTGGAATATCAACATAGCATAGCATCTTAAAGAGAGGAAAAATTTTAATATCTACCCAAAGGCATATTAGAAAAATAAAAAGGTAAAATATCTAATATAAAAACCTGAACCTCATACAGTTAATAGAAAATAGCAATAAAAGGAATGACATCTTTGAAATTTTGCCTAGAACTCTTACTTAACTCTAATTTAATGTGATGTATTGAACACCAAAAATTTAAAAAGTATTTAAGTTAATGCAGTTATTATTTATTTATTGGCTAACATTTGGCTTTGGTTTTGACATTTACTAACTGGGTCCAATAATCTATTTCTAACAGACTAGGTTTTATAAGGGTGGCCCTTGCCCATGAAACCTTCAGAGATTTAACTATTTTAAACTGTTGCTGATGATAAAAGATGTTTTAATTGTTCATGTCCAATTAGCACCTGTATTCAATCTGAGATGTGAGGCTCCCCCACCTACACCCAAGTAGTCCCACCTTTGGGCCCTTCTACTGCTATGTTCTGGAAAGGTCACTTGTTTCCTCAGGGAAGAGACCAAGATACCTTGCTTCCACCTTCATGATGCCTCTGGGGAGAACTAATTGCTTCCTTCTAAGGTTCTTCATTTTGTTCAGTTTCGCATATGAGGCCCCTTTCCTCTCATTTTCCCTTATTCAGCAAGAAGCAGGAAAGTTCAACTTTTACTTCACCAGAACTGACTTTAAACCTATCACCCATCATCTATTTTAACTTGGCTAAGTCCAAGCTTTGCACAGGGATGCTACAAGACATTAGCCTATTGGAGGTTTTGGCAAATTGTTCCTTCTTCCCACCAGACCCTAACCTGTGCATGCACCAGACACCTATTTCTTTCCTAGACTCCTGATTCAGGATATTTTGCTACTTTGTTAACTGACTTTGCTAATAGACTTTTCCATTATTTAAAATGGTCCATTAATAGTCTCTCCCTGCTTCCATTTTTCCTATACACAAATATACCTTTCAATAAAGAAAAGGAATTGGACTAACCCACCTATTTTCCCCACTGAAAATCCTCATTTCTTTTTTTCCCATTCCATGATTTGCCAAGTGGGCAAGGCCCAAGAACGCACTCACATGTTCTTCATATCACAGCTTGGGAAGACATATGCCAAAACACCATCAGTCCTGAGAGAGAAAAAAATCAGTTATTAAACATTTGAATCGCATGCTTGGTCCATATATTTTAATCTTGAGTTGATAAGTTTTTATATACATGTAATCAAAATATTCACCTGTGCTTACTTTGTTGCCAGGACAGGAAAACATATTTATCTTAAAACAAGAGAAATTGTTTTTTATAGAATATCAACAGAAGCTTCAAGTCTTAATTAAGTACTTCTGATTTTAAACTTGGAGGCCATCCAGTCCAAGTAAATAATCATTCTTAGTCTGTCTCTAAACATTTTTTTTCTTTGAATCCAATTATTTTCTTCTTTGAACACAGATTTTCATGGCCAGAGCTCAATAAAGAAGAAAGATTTAGAACACACTCTAAAAGAGCATCCTACAGTAAATGTGATAGAAAGGAACTAACGTGGCCATTAAATTGTAATTTTTCTCATAATTACCTTCTTTTTAAGCATCTTTAGCAAAATAATATTATGCATTATCTCTTTAACATTTTAGTGTAGAGAGACTGAATTATTTTATTAATTTTTTAGGAACATTGCTGGCACATAGGACAAATCTATTAGTAGTAGTAGTATTTAAATCCTTTTTAAATTAATAAGCTATGATCCTTAGGCCATTTATCTCAACCTTTACTCTGATACAGTTTGGTCTAATGAAATGGCTATGTCACTGGAGTGTGCGACCTAACCTCTGTGTGCCCTGGTTCTACATTTGCAAAAATAGTCACAGGCCAGACCCAAAGACTAAAGAAGTTAATATGTGCAGATGACCTTGAACACTGCCTGATAAAAAAGGAAAAAAACAAAACAAAACAAAACAAAACAAACCCCCAAAACCCAACTATTACCATTATTAGTATTGAGAGAGTCCACATGTCCCCTTCTGTCTAAACTATGTTTGACATGAATGTATGAATTTTTTTTAAGTTTTTATGTTAGAACTACTTAATTATAATTCTATGCCTATTGTTTCAACCCTTGTGTATTGTTTGTTTATACACTGCTTTCCCTGCTGGTTTCTGATTTTTATAAAAGGAGTAAATATTATAGACAATGTAATTTTTGCCCTCACCATTTGATAAAAGCCGGGGGTGAATTTTAGAAGTTTTGATCAGACATTTCCCCTTCTTCTTTTCCAGGGGAAGATCTCAAATTTGTTAAAAAAAAAAAAAAGTACATGAGTTCATGATAAGGGTTTGGAAAGGGTCATAGAGTTAAGAGCAGGCTTCATAAGGAGCCAAATTTATCATGCTGTTAATATTATCATACTTCTAGACTATCATTCTCTTTTGGTGGATGGTTTATATATTCTGAAATATGATAAAACAAAAAAAAAATTGGCATGTCCAGGAGAACTAAAGAAAGAAAGCTGCCAAGGTGACTGTTGGCAAGGAAAGAGATCTCTTTATCTGCTTTATATTTTGATGGTTTTCCCCAAAAGACTTAGGTGCATAACGAGTAGCTATTATTTATTTCACTATCACTATTCTATCATTACTAGTTCTTTGTCCACTGACTAAATTTATTGATACTCCAAAAATAGTTTTTTCTAAATTAATATAGGAACAGAGCTAATAAATAAAAAGCATAATTTCAACAAATTATTTTTTCAAATACATAATGATTAAAAATGAATGTTTTAAACTTTTTAATGTCTAATGTGTAAGATCCTTTTAAGTGCTTTCACCATTTTTAAATATAGGCAACAAACAGTTATAACAGGCTACAAAAATGTTAATATCAACCTTTAAATTTCTTTATTTTTTCCATATTTTTCTTTATTTTTTTCACCTACTGAGAAAATTTGGTTCATTAAAGACTAGAGCAATGCTTGTTTTCTTTTCCATTCCATTCCACATACGAGCCTTAGGATTTAATTTATTCAATTACTCCTACCTTATTGTAATTTTTACTCATTTTCTAAATAATTTTTAAAGCTAAAAGTTTTAGATTTCTATTTTAAAGCCAAAATGAGAACTCTATCCATTATATTTTGTGTTTTAAATCAGCCCAGTTATAAAACAAACTGACAATTTGTATTTCCACAGTCTTTAAAAGATTAATTATTTTATCTAAGTCAAATTATCCAGTTAAAAACATTTTAAATTGGAAGTTGCTTACCCTAAAGAAATGTCAATTATCCAAGTACTTGTAACTATCCTGTTTACAATTATGCTGAACTCTCATTATTGGCATTTTTTACTATGATTCAAGCTCCAATACAAATTTTCTTCCAGGTGTTATCAGGAGTTATTAGAAGTGTAATGATGTAGATAGCGATGTGAAATTATTTTCTTCACAGTAAGAACCAAATCAGGAATTTCGCCCTACCACACAAATCTGAGGCCCTTTCCACTGAAACATTATTTTATTGAGATATAATTTATATAAAATAACATATTAAGTATGCAATTTGATAAATTTTGACAAATACATTTATTTAATTACAAGTGAATATAGAATGTATCTATTACTCTAAAAATATTTCTTCTCCAAAAACTCCCTTCCACAACTTATAGATCTAAGTTTTCATCAAATGACATTTCCTTTCAGACAGAAGGAGTTTCTTTAGCATTTCTTATAATGGCAATCTAGAAACAAAACAAAATTTTCTCAGGGTACCTGGGTGGCTGAGTCAGTTAAGCGTCCTTGGCTTGGGTCATGATCTCGTGGTCATGGGATGGAGCCCCATATAGGGCTTTGTGCTCAGCACAGAGTCTGCTTCAGATTCTCTCCCCCTCTCCCTCCTGGTTATGCTCTCACTCTCTCTCTCTCAAATGAATAAATAAAATCTTTGAAAAAAAATCAAAATTTCCTCACTTTTTATTCTAAAAATGGATTTATTCATCTTCATTTTTGAAGGATAACTTGGTGGGATGTAGAATTCTTAGTTACAGGGTTGTGTTCTTTTATCCTTTGGAATAAGCCATTCCAATGTTAAGTATGTTTTTAGTATTCATCTTAGCTGGGGTTAGTTGAGCTTCTTGGATCTGTAAATTAATGTTTTCCATAAATTTGGGAAGTTTTAAGCCATTTTTTCTTCAAATATTTTTTCTCCCTCTTTCTTTCTCTTCTCATTTACTACAGATCTTTATGACTCAAATGAGTAAACTACAAATACCAAAAACTAACAGAAACAAAAATCCAAAACAAATGCCAAAAAGACAAATGAAATCTCTTAGCCAAATTGAATCATTTAGTCAGAGATCCCTCTCTACCAGAAAGACCTAAATGGAGAATATAATCAATTACTACTTTGAGTTGCAGCCTGCAATGTAGGAGTGTGTGGCAATGGTCCCGTACACAGCTAGCAGAGCCCTTCTGAATCATGACACCGCACCTTAGAGATACACGTGATATACTTATTTTAGAAGATATGTTGCTTAGGTTTATAATGGATATAAGTGCTCTTCTTTTTTGAGAAGATTCCGAACACTATGCTGATATAATTTTTAAACAGTATAAGCAGCAGCAAAATACATCAATAAAGCATGTTCAACAGCCTATATCCTAATAAGAACTTTTAGTCATACACAAATATCCTCACACATCAATGTCAGATATTAGGCTTTGATATCAGAACAAAGACAAACTACCCACATTCAGTGTCATGCCAACACAAATTCATCCTAGGTTCTGACTATAAATGCTAAGGAAGAAAATTAGAAATTGAATATGATGATGCTAAAGGTGGGCAAATCATCAAGAGAAAAGTTAAATAGAAAGCCAGTCAATGGAGCTTGGAAATGACTTAGAAGAAAGGATACCACCTAAAAGCCTTAAGTATCAACAAGAGGGTCCAGGAGTGTGTTCTTATTATCCCCAATTTTAAATAAAATTCCCTGTAATTTTCTCCAAAATGCATATTATTGAATGTAAAAATCATTAAAAATTTCAACTGCTTTAGCTCAGTAGATCATCATTTTTAAACTGAAAAATATTTTCCTCACAGATGCTGAAGTACCTGGTAAAGTCAAAAAGAAATATGCTCCTTGGTGTTATTTTTCTAAATTGTATTGAAATGTATAAATAAATCAGCTGAAATATTTTTCAAATACCATATTTTTACCTTCACTCAGGACACTTTTCTTCAAAAAGTATTTTTACAAGATAAAATTAATTGAACTACTTGAATGTTTAGCTAAATTTAGATACTGCAAAAGATAGACCCTAATTTCATTACATTCCAGTAAGATATAAATCTATTTAAAAATAAAAGAGGCATTTTTTAATTTTATTATGTTATGCTAATCACCATACATTACATCATTAGTTTTTGATGTAGTGTTCCATGATTCATTGAATGAATGATGTAATGTATGGTGATTAGCATAACATAATAAAATTAAAAAAAACTCATCCCATATTTGATATGTTATAAAGAACAAAGATCATATTTCAAAATTTAATATTACATATCATTTTTTATCATATAATTTATTTACTACCTTGATTATGGAGTAATACAGTTTAATGTTTTCCCTTTTGCAGAAGTTTAATTTCAATAATTAAAACTTACAGAAAACTTCAAAAGTTGGATTTTCACCAGTCTTTGGCTATAAGTACTTTAATTAAAAGTTTCCAGCTGAGTTTGAACAAAATGCACCCCAAATTTTAGAGAATGTATTTACAAAAAACGTTAATATTATTCTAGAAATTTCATTTATAAATAATTTTTTAAAAGTTTAAATGTTATGAAAATCTCCAATAAGCAGAAACTTAGAAAATAGTATTGCAGTGCTTATTTTTAGCATTTATATATATTATCTTCTTAAAAATACTCTGTATATGTAAAAATAGTTGTTATTTTTTACTACTACCACTTCTTTGGTAGATCATTGTCACTTGTTCACATGTAATCATAAATTTCAAAAATTTCAAAAAGTACATAAATCCCAAAAGTGCCAGAACATTTCTGCTCAGAAGCTTC
Source organism: Leptonychotes weddellii (assembly GCF_054177405.1). Taxonomy (NCBI): domain Eukaryota; kingdom Metazoa; phylum Chordata; class Mammalia; order Carnivora; family Phocidae; genus Leptonychotes; species Leptonychotes weddellii. Next base: position 147,211,390 of record NC_138372.1, read on the forward strand.
TTAAGTTAGTAATAACAATGGTTATGCCATGGCATTTTGTTCCCCAAGTTTGTATTTATATTATCTTGACAAATACAATTTTATATTTAACATTGAGCCTCCTAATTGAGTTTAAAATACCATTCACAAAAATGTCAGATGTTTCTGACAGAATGAACTTCAAAACCTTTTCTTTAATTCACAAATTAGATGAACAAATGATCTGTTATTGGAATTAACTGACTTCCCATTGAGGGATTTGATGACGCTGCTTCACGCACCGTGGGAGTGTTTGCAAAGCTCTTCTGCTAGGCTCTAACACATCCATAGCTATCGTCCTACTTCTCATAATTACAAATACACACACACACACACACACACACACAAACTTGATATCAAAAGGGGGCCAAATTTATTTAGCAGAATAATTAGATAAGTGATCTGAAAGTTGAATTTTACACAGTTCTGCAACCACCCTGTTCAATTTCCATATTCAGACACAGTGTTTTAAATACCGATTAACTTGTGAAGTGGATATGATGCTTTCCCAATAAACGTGTGTCTTCTGGCTTTTCTGTGGCCAGTGTTATTGGCATAGCCCCCACGGTGGGCGGGGAAATGTAACTTACAAGTTTATCAACTTTCTCTGAAAAATTTAAATTTGGTATCTACTTTCTCATTAAACATGTACTTTTATTTTATTGAGTTCATTGCTGCTGGAAGTTTGTTGAAAATTTATTTTAAAAACGATTTGACAGTGATATCCAGTACAATAAATCATTAATTACAAAACTGAATGGTACAAGATGTTTTTTTTTCTTTCCTCTGACTCATTTGAGGATTTTCCCACTCCACAGAAAAAAACAAAAACCAACAAACATCATCACTTTCATTATGAAGCAATTTATTCAGCCATATAATCTTTTCACACATTTAAGAGTTAAAATAAACATCAGAAATAAAACAGTAAGTATACTCAGCCATGGAAACCATAGACAAATTTAACAGATAGACATTAGCACACTGGGAGGAAATATTTCAGCAGCTAAACCTGACAAATACTAATATTTTAATGTGTAATTCCCAATTTACAAGAAAATATAAAGTTCAAGAAAAAGTTGTAAAAAATTTGCATAGGTAATTCATAGAATGGCTACAAATTTATGGAAATAAGCTCAACCTTTTTGGTAATCAGAAAAATGTAAATTTCAACAACACTATGATACAATGTTACACCCTCAGATTAACCAAAATGAGTAGGAAAAGATGATACCCTGTCTCGGATGTGCTAACAGGAGCTCTCATGCTTTTCTGGTGGGAGTGTAATGAGTTGTTGCCCCTTGGGCACAATTTGATATATTTGGAAAATAAGTAAACATAAACTCTAGGAAAAAAAAATATTCTGACCCCTGGATACATACTTCAGAGAAATCTCTCAGAACTGTGTGGGTTCCAGCACTATCTGGCTTGGGGGGAATATAGGCAGTCAGTTTGCATTAGAAAGAAATGATTAAGTAAAATGTGATAAGACATCCTTTGAAATCAATGCCATAATTAAATTAACTGTGATGGAAAAACTGTAGCAACTTGGGTAGATCATAAGAGCTCTGATTTATTTATTTTTTACAGGAAACAGGAAAATATTTACACCATAACACAAGTTATTTAAGATATATAGATTCACAATACCCAATATATTTCTTCAAAGATACCTCACATCCAAGGGCACAATCTGAACGTGTTAGAGTAGGTTTCTATGAAAGGAGAGAAAAAGAAGAGAAAATTGGAAGCAAAAAAAAAAGGACAGAGTTTGATAGACCGAATGAAACAAAGTAAACACACTGTACCACTGATCAGTGAAAGTTAACTAAAGGAGGGTCTTACACACGCTGATGATTACAGTGTCCAAAGATATGAAGAGTAAAATGAATTTATCTCGTCTGCTCTTACAGTCCAATACAAGATGCACACACACATAAATACACACATATATTTATCAGGACTGTAGAATATCACCTTCTGAATGAAAAGCAGTGAGAGCAAAAGACAGAACTACACTTCCAGGAAATTACGCACAGAAAAGGAAAGTAAATGTTGAGATCACAGGCTTTGTAAGTGAAGGGTAGTAGAGTATGCCACTCCAAAATATGACCATAGGAGGTCAAGGCATGCCACCCCCAAATTTGTCACTTTGATATATTATTTTGAGCTGTAGGCACTGGAAAAAGAGCAAATGCAAAAAGAGGCTTTCTCTGAACTCCCCTTATCTGCCTAAAGATAGCTCCTCAAAAAGGAACTCAATTGTCATAAATTTTATCCCCAGGAGTTTATCAACTGAGGAAAATTGACTCATCACGGTAAAGGAGACTAAAAGTCAAAACCACACCCAATTTGTCACAAACTATCTTACCTCCCATCTATTTTCCTAAGGGCCCCTTCATCTTTCCTAAATATCATTTACACTCCTGGTAAGTGGCTTATCTCTCTCTTCCTTTTTCCCTATTAAGATGGTATTTAATCTTGAATTCTAAACCACCTCTGTGGAGTTACTTATTTGTTCCTGGTTATTTCCCATATATACATGAGGTAGACACATTAAATTTTTGTTTGTTTTTTCTTGTTAATCTGTCTTTTATTATACGGTGAGTCTCAGCTAAGAATTCCAAGGATAAAGGGAAAATTGTTTTTTCTCCCCTGCATAAATATATAGAATGGAAGTCAGGCAGCCCTAAATAGTAAAAATGAGAATAATTCCTACAGACAGCATAAATCTTTAGGTGTGTAATATGAATTTTCTACCCCTTCCAACCCATATTCAGTACAACCATGGAAACAATATGGTGTATTGTATGCCATTGAAAAATATGTTGAGAAATATGAAGAGGTCACCCAGTTTGATGAAGTGAGTTGGGGATATTAAGTATGGAGAAACCTGAACAATTTAAGTAAGTAAAGAAATAAAGAGCAGAAATCACAGGAAAGCCTTTGAACACTGATAGGCTATCAGAGTGAACTGTGTTCAATTAGTATAAGTGTTTAAGGAAGAGGACTACCTCAGGGACTTTTGTGTCATCTAAAGTTGAGAGATGTCAACATTTTCTAGCACTTAAAGCTTTTGTTTTCTGAAATTTGAAAATATATTCATGTTAAGTAAATGGAAAAAGTTAAATTTTTATAAGTACATGAAGATGAATGGAAGAACAGACTGAAAGTACTTTTTCTATCTGAACCACTCAAACTCCCCTTTGATTACATTTAAATTACTCCTTTCTTGATTTTAATTTTACATATTTCATGTGCATTGAATGGACAAATGCCAATTTTCAGTATGCATTTCTTTAGTGTTTGATGCACTATTATTTTACAGGGTAATTTTGTCCTGAGTTAAAATGAATAGATGTTTGCTAAATCAATTCTATTCTTTGAAAGCTAATCTTATGTTAATAAGGGTTAGGAGTCAATATTGCTTTAATTCATTTTCGTATTTCCTTATAAAAAAGCTTTTTGGGTTTTAATATAAAAATAATAGCTTGATTGCAAAATAAAAGTTCAATAGTGGCATCTTGTATGAATTCCATTTACTTTTTAAATAAGAAGTGAGCTAGTAGAAAGAAATGAATCATAATATGTACTTAGAAGTGCTTGTGGTTTTTTTCACATATTAAGTTATTTGTTAAGAAGATATCCTTAAGATTAAAGTTATAAGCATACTGGAAAGTTTCAAATGAAAACAGAAAGAACATTTGATTGGAACTGAATTATAGAAGTTGGCCTCATGCTATGAAATTTGCTATGAGAATTTGCTATGGAAATTTTACTCTGCACAAATATAAACAAATGTCTATGTACCTATCAAAAATTATCTACATTTCACACACTTGTTTTTATCACTCCCCACCCCATTTTGTTTTATAAAGTATTTTAAAACATAATGCAATTTGTACTGTTTAAAAGAAAACCACAGGCCCAAAATGGTGTCACTTATGTTAAAGGCGCAAGTCAGTAAATCAACTTAATACCTAGCCTAACTGCAGTTTACCCCCTCCAGAAATGTAACCTTTAACCAGACAAACTGGAATTTCCTAGTCAATATTGGGAGGTAATTCCCTTATAGACTCTTCCCATTCCGCTTAGGAGGGCGACCTTGCTTAAAACAATACATTTCTTGCTAATAAATTCCTTTTACTCACCCCCTCTCTTTTTTTTTTTTTTTTAAAGATTTTATTTATTTGACAGAAAGAGACACAGTGAGAGAGGGAACACAAGCAAGGGGAGTGGGAGAGGGAGAAGCAGGCTTCCCGCGGAGCAGGGAGCCCGATGCGGGGCTCAGTCCCAGGACCCTGAGATCATGACCTTAGCCGAAGACAGAGGCTTAACGACTGAGCCACCCACGCGCCCCTCCCTCTCTATCTTTAAAAACCTTCCATTTTGTACAGCTCTTTGGAGCTTTCTACTTGCTATTCATGAATCATTTAATAAAGCCAATTAGATTTTCAAGCTTACTCATTTGGATTCTGTTTTTTTTAACAGTACTTAAATACTTCAAAATATAACTCCAAAACCTGACATTTCCTTATATAACCATAATACCATTTCACACTTAACAAAATTAACTATGATCTCTTAATATCTACCATAGTATAACTGCTTTAACCCCATACCAGCTAAAGTTTAAATATTTTCAATCTAAAATGCATTTTTTGTAAGGCTACATTCTCCAAGACACAGTCTAGATTTTGTGGCTTCAAAAATAAATAAAGTATAACTCATGCCCTCAAGAAGATCACAGTCTAGCAAGTAAGAAAAATACTATAGCAGTCAGACCATTAAATAATAGGGACACTGAGGTTAAAGAAGCACTATAAACAAAGAATAGTGGGATGTCAGCTAAGGGCACCATTGATTCTGCCCAGAAGGGTTGCTAAATTCATCTTAGAAGAGGTTAATATTTTGGCTGGGTCTGAACAGATGATGTCTATTATTTGGTGATACAAAACTTGGCCTACACTAGAACATACAAATAGAGATTTGTTTCTCTTAATGATGAAAAATGTGGAGGTAGGAGCCTGCCAGCCTTGTCAGTGTTGAGCAAAATCAGGCCCAGCATCTCTTTGGTTCAACTGACCTTTTTTATGCTTTTAAAAATGGACGCTGCAGTTCAAGATAACATGTCCAAATTCAGGAAAGAACTAGATAGAAAGCTCCAGTAAATTCTGCTTCTTTGGTAAAGAAAGCAACATTTCTCCACTATAACTTTTATATCCCAGTTGTGAGAATTTTGTCCTGTGCCCCTCTTGAGCTGAAAAGGTATTTGAGTGGTGAATGTCTAGATTCTCTAGTCTCTGAAGCGAAAGGCCATAAGGAAGAGAGTTAATGTGGTTGGGGTGGAAATAGCCAATGCACAGGGTGAGTCTCAGTGGAGTAGAGATTCATCACATTGACAAATGGAGAAATAAAGTTTAAGGACAAGAAATAAAAAGTAAAATCAAAGACAAGTGGACATGGAAATACAATCATAGGTAATTTGGTATGAAAAGAGGTAGGGATGAGAATGGGATGATATACATGAATTCTATGCATTACACAGCATTAGCTGTGCTTAATAGGATAAAGAGCTGTATTAAAAGTATCAGTTTCAAGGTTTACGGAACTACATAAAAGCTTTTTTTTTCCGTCAACGATGGCATGGGAGACCTTTTTTGTTTCTCTGTCTTTATTTTTAAATTTACCACTGCAAAGATCGTGAGCACTATAGACCAGTTTAAACAAAATGTTTGCATGCTTCTTAGGTGTTAGACACTTTGTCAAGTACTGGGGTTATAAAAATGGACCGTACTCTGAAGAAGTCTTGAATTAAGTGGTAACGCACTAAAATCATGTTCCAATTTTTAAGAACCTATACTAATGTTTTATTAGTAATACTGAAATCAAATTATGATTTTAGAGGCTTTTCCTCATTAAAGTCTACAGTACCTTATTAAAACCATAGTCCATCTACAAATAAACACATTCTTGCAATATGTTCATTGTGATTTAGTATCTTTATTAAATTAAGGGTTTAAAATGTGAACATGAAACGGTGTAAAAACTTCTTTTAAAAACTTACTTTAATTCATATTTAATAATCCCCCAAAAATCCAGAAAGGGGAGAAATGATCTTATAGGCAATAATTTAGAACATCAAGAATTCTATTTTTTTTCCCTTTCTTTTTGTTCTTTTTTTTTAAGTTTTTATTCAAATTCCAGTTAGGTAACATACGTAGTATTAGTTTCAGGAGTACAATATAGTGATTTTGCACTACTTTGACTGAGAAGGAATTAGGGAGCAAAGAATGCATATAGGAAAAAACTCTGAGATGCAATTTAAGGACCTCAGGACAAACATATAGGGTGTTCCTTGAAAAAAATTGGTCTGAATACTTAGAATACTATTAGAGCCACAAAATATTTTTGTTATATTCTAGAAATTCTGTATTTAATTTTCTAAGCTTGGAAATTGAATTTTGCCAATATATACAAAGGTGATGAAGTCCTCTGGATTGGACTTATACTAACTAAGCACAGAAAAGCGAGGGAGGGAGGTGGTGGAACATGAAATTCCAACATAAAAAAAATATAACTAAGATTGGGGAAATGACAAGGCACTGACTGAGCACTTTTTCATAATTAACAAATGTAAACTGAAAGCCTATTCTGAATGCAGTAGTGTCCTAGATATGTACAACATGAAATCAAAATACTCAAGGTTTCTCCTTATAGAAAGCTTTCATTCTACTAAGGGGAATCAAATAAAAAATGCTTAATTAATAAAAGACACAAGAAAACATACAGCAATAATACTATTTGAATAATTAAAGTGAGTGTAATGAAAGGAAGTCATCAGATGGCTAATTCAAATTAGGTTGTCATGGAAAGTTTCCTTCAGGAGGTGCCATTTTAAGTTGAGGTGTGAATGTCAAAAAGGATTCTGTTGTTATAGTCAATAGGACAAGCATTATAAACAGCAAACATGTTTATGGAAAAATCCTAAGATAGAAGCATCTTGACATATTTATGAAACCAAAAATTTCCAGTGTGGCAAAAGCATAATGAATGAGTCAGAACATGGTATGGAATGAGGATGGTGTAGGCAAGAGCAGATGACATAAGGCCACATCCAGAACATCGAGTTTAGATTATTTTTCCCTAAATGCAGTGGGAAAGTGCTGGAGAATTTTAAGCAGGAAGGTGAAATAATAATGCATATATTTTTTAAAAAGACAATTCTATTTGTGTTGTAATTTAAATGGCAACAAAATTAGAAGCAAGGAAAACAGAGATGATGGTAACATAGCCTAGGGAATTAAACTATGAAATCAATTCAAAATATGTTTTCCCAGGAGATTTGAAAGAAAATACAGACGGATTGGATGAGGTATGTGTATCAGTTAAGATACTTTGTTTTTTGTTTTGGGGTTTTTTTTAGTTAAGATACTCCGAAATACAAGGAAAACAATATCTAATTGAAAGAAACTTAAAGAATCTCATATAATAAGAAATATGGAGGGAAACACTTCCAGAATTAGAAATATAATCAAGGATCCAGGATTGTTCTGTCTTTTTATATCTGCAATTGTCGAAATTATTGGCTTGGTTCTTAGGCTTGTTTCCTCATGATCACGGATAGCTGATATAGACCCATGTGTCTTATGTATATGCGCCGATTTACAGAAGATGAAAGAAGGGATTAGCTCTTTCTCCTTCTGTGCTTCTCTTTCTAGGCTCCATTGGCTATGATCAAAACTCTATGATGAAAACTCACATTTATGTTCTATGATAAAGGGAACAGGAACAGGGACAGCTCTGGCATTTTTAGCTTCTCTTGTGAGAGGTGGACTTTGGCAGTAAGAACTAAAGATGCTATTTAATCTCTCCAACATAAACTTATTCCCATAAACACATTCCCTTCAAAAAAAAAACAAACAAACTATTCTTTCCCCTATGTATTACATAACAATGAGATTTAGCTATTCATCAAATTCCATTGGCAAATGGAATTGGCAAAATGTTTATATGATGTTCAAAGCAAGTTCTGTCCTGAAAAATATATAGATATCTAGACATTAACCTAGTCTGGATTCACATCAGCTCTTTTGTCTGTTAGGGAGCTGCAGCTGTTTATGTCAATATAATGCTAAAAAGAAAGGCAATTTGAAATAATGTTAAACTGTTCTCATATCTACTAATGAAAGAATAAACATGAACTTTTTAGTATCAGTGATATACTATATATACATTTATTCATTATGAATATATGAGGCATGAATATATAAAATTTAATACATTAACATATCAATTAATGTAAGATACTATGTTTATAAGAAACTAGCAATCCAGGAAAATAATGAATACATAATGTATTAAAACTTAGTCACAACGTCTGATTTAGGCTCTATCTATACAGAAATAATTTATCAGGAAAAAAAAAAACAGCCCAGTTAAAGAATGTTCTAATAAGGATAAAAAATTACTGTACAGGCATATCTTGGAGATATTGCAGGTTTGGTTCTAGACCACTGCAATAAAGGAGATATTGTAATAAAGTGAGTCAAATGAAATTTTTTGTTTCCCGGTGTATATAAAAGTTATGTTTACTCTATATTAAGTGTACAATAACATATGTCTTAAAAAATAATGTACATGCCTTAATTTAAAAATACATTATTGCTAAAAGAAAAAGTGCTCACCATCATCTGGCTTTCGGCAAGCTGTAATCACTTTGGTGGTGGAGGGTCTTGCCTCAATGTGGATGGCTGCTGACTGATCAGGTGGTGGTTGCTGAAGGTTGGGGTGACTGTGGCAACTTCTTAAAATGACACCGATGAGGCTTGCCACATGTACTGCCTCTTCCGTTCATGAAAAATTTCTCTGCATCATGAAATGCTTTATAGCATTTTGCATGCCGTAGATCTTCTTTCAAAATTGGAGTGACTCTGCTCAAAACTTGCTGCTGCTCTATCAATTAAGTTTGTATAATATTCTAAATCCTTTGTTGTCATTTCAACAATCTCCATAGCATCTTCATGAGGAGTAGATACCAACTCAAGAAACCATTTTCTTTGCTCATCCATAACAAGCAAGACCTCATCTGTTAAAGTTTTATCATGAGATTGTGGCAAATCAAATAATGACAATGACAAAGCTTAAATACTGTGAAAATTACCAACATGTGACACAGAGAAAGGAAGGGAGAGGGAGCAAATACTGTTGGAAAAATGGTGCTGATAGACTTGTTCAATTCAGGATTACCACAAACTTTCAATCTGTAAAAATCACAGTATCAGTGAAGCACAACAAAGTGAGGTGCAATAAAAAAGATATGAATGTATAACGTCACATAATTTAATATTTCTGTGTGTACCATAGTTGAGTTACTAGCATATTCTCTACACAATTTCCAAAACAGTTGCTGATGTTTACAGCAATCAGTGAAGTTTTTTAATGTTTCCAGTAGAAGAGGTAAATTTGCTTATAAAAATCTTTAAGGTAAGTAACAGGGTGTTGAAGAACTTAACCCTTCATGGACACAATTTCCCAAAAGATGACTGTCAAGATACAATTCTGACATAACATTCAAGTTATGACATTTCAAAAAAGAGCTGGTTCATAAATCAATAAGCAGATGATAAAGAAATGACTATTCTCCACAATGAGAAGTCCCCTACCAGACTCTGATTGAGCCTTGACAGAGGGATAAGGCTTTTTTGTAAACTGTAAAAAATATTCTGATAATTTGACTTATAGATAAAAAAGAAAAATACTAATTAAAACATGTATTTTCCAGTATGTACTAGTATACTTTGAATAAAAAGAGAAAATCTCATGCTGTTGGTGCTGGAAGATCACATTCTCAGTGTCCCTAGGACATTCCCATTGGTAATTTTTATAGATACCTATATTTCATCAGTAAACCTTTTATTTTTCCTTTAACTGCTGTAGAACAGAGAATTGGATGAAACAGTAGTGAAATGACAGTAAATCTCAAAAATCTCAAAAGCAGAGGAATGATTCTGATGCCAGAAGAGGAAAATATCAAGGTTAAAGTGTGAAGTGAATTTGAGTTCACTGTTACCCATGCATTTAGTACTCTATATTATAAAAATGAATTTCCCCACAAAATAATAAGAATTATAATCCAAAAACACTAAGCACACAATTTGTACACATCTTTAAAAGTAAAAAAAAAAAATGACTACTGATTTGAACTATGCTTATCTTTTTAAGCAGTGTATTCAAAATATAGTGTTCACACCCTATCAAAATTTGTGGGATGAAACAAAAGCAGTGCTTAGAGGAAAATTCATAGTCATTGATGTATATATTAGAAAAGGAGAAAAACTAAAATCAATAACGTAAGCTTCCAGCTTAGGAAACTAGAAAAAGTAGAACAAATTTAATCCAAAGTAAATAGAAAAGAATACTTAAAAAGCAGAAATCAATAAAATTGAAAACAGGGCATCAGTAGAGAAAATTTTAAAAAAAGAAAAAACAGGGGCGCCTGGGTGGCTCAGTTGGTTAAGTGACTGCCTTCGGCTCAGGTCGTGATCCCGGAGTCCTGGGATCGAGCCCCGCATCGGGCTCCTGGCTCAGCGGGGAGCTTGCTTCTCCTTCTGACCCTCTCCCTTCTCATGCTGTTTCTCTCTCTCGCTCGCTCTCTAATAAATAAATAAAATCTTTAAAAAAAAAATTAAAAAAAATAAAAAAAGGAAAAACAAAGCCTCATTCTTTGAAAAAAGCAACAAAATCAAAAGCCTCTAGCCAGACTAATATAAAAAGGGGATACAAATTACTAATACTAAAAATGAAAATAAGGACATCACTACAGATACCATGGACATTAAAAGGATAATAAAGGAATAATGTGAACAACTCTATGCCCACAAATTTGATAACTTGGATGAAATGGATCAATTCCTTGAAAGCCATAATCTGCCAAAATTCACACAAGAAAAAAATAAACTATTTGAGTAGACCTATTCAAAATTGTTAAGATGTGAGTTTTTCACAACCTATTCTACAGATTCAATAAAACCCCAGTCAAAATCCCAGCAAGTTATTTGGATATCAACAAACTGATTCTAAAGCCTATAGTGAGAGACAAATGACCCAGGACAGCCTATATAATATTGAAGGAGAAGAATAAAATTGGGAGGACTGCCACTATTCAACTTCAGGACTTCCTATAAAGCTACAGTGAAATCAGTGAATGTCATATTGAAGTGACACTGTGGTATTGGTGAAAGAATAGACAAATAGATCAATGGAAGAGAACAGAAAGCCCAGAAGTTGACATAATTACAGTCAACTGACTTTTGACAAAGGAGTAAATGCAATGTAATGGGACAATGATAGTCTTTTCAACAAATGATGCTGGAACAACTGAACATCTACATGCAACCAAAAATTAATTCAAAATGATCACAGATTTAAATATACATGTAAAATACAAAACCATAAAACTTATAGAACTTAGGAAAAAATCTAAATGATCTTGAGTATGGAGATGATTTTTAGGTAAAAGTCCAAAGACACAATCCATGAAAGAAATAATTGATAACCTAGATTTCTTTGAAATTAAATATTTATGCTCTGTGAAATCTACTGTCAAGAGAATAAAGGGAGAAACAAACTGAGAGAAAATATTTGCAAAAGACACATCTTATAAAGAACTGGTGCCTAAAATATACAAAGAACTCCTAAAAATAATAAGAAAACAACCTGATTGAAAAGTGGGTCAGAGACTTTAACAGACATTTCACCAACAAAGATATATAGATAGAAAATAGTGCATAAAAAGATGCTCCACATAATCTGTCAGAAGGGAAATGCAAATTGACACAACAATGAGGTACCAAAGCACACTTATTAGGATGGCCAAAATCCAGAACACTGACAACACCAATTGTTAGCAAGGATAAGGAGCAATAGAAACTCATATTCACTGTTGGTGGGAATGCAAAATGGTACAGTACTTTGGAAGACAATTGGGTGTTTCTTACAAAATGAAACATACTCTTAACATGATACATCAATCACACTCCTTAGCATTTACCCAAAGGAGATGAAAATTCATGTCTACCCAAAAATGTGCACACACATATCCAAAGTAGCTTTCTTTATATTGCCAATACCTGGAAGTAACCAAGATGTCCCTCAGTAGATGAATACATAAATAAGCTGTGGTACATCCAAACATTGGAATATTACACTGAGCTAAAAAGAAATGAGCTATCAAGCCATGAAAAGACATGGATGAAACTTAAATGTATATTGCTAAGTAAAAGAAGCCAGTCTAAAAAAGCTCCATACTGTATGATTCCAACTATACACATTCTGGAGAAGGCCAAAATACAGAGACAGTGGTTGCCAGGGGTTGAAAGGAGGGAGGGATGAATAGGCAGAGCACAGATTTTTAGGGCAGTGAAAGATACGATAATAAGATAATAAGATACAAAAAGATACTATAATGGTGGATATGTGCCATTATATACTTGTCCAAGTCCCTGAATATACAACACCAAGAGTAAACTCTAATGTAAACTATGGATTTTGGGTGATATGTGTCAGTTATAGGTTCCTCATTTGTAACAAACATTTGATAATGGGGAAGGCTACACATATGTGTGGGTAGGAGGTATATAGGGACTTGCTATACATTCTGCTCAATTTTGCTGTGATCCTAAAACTGTTCTAAAAAAGAAAATCTCTTAATAAAAAAAAATGTGTTTTCCAACTGAGAAATGAATGGTATGCATCTTTTTCTGGTTTCAGTTAGTTATACACAACTGGTTTGTACCTTCAAACTCCATAAAATATACTTTGCCTGGTATGATGATAGAATATCTTTCCCTGTCAAATGCTAAAATCCTTTCTGGGTGTACTGTCCCTGTAGGACTTGATGATAGAGTATTTGCCTGCATGAGTCACATGCTACCCTGTTGTTTGGAGATAAATACAACTGGGAACACTGGGCCTTCAGGCCACAGTTGCTTCTGTAGCCTTTTTTTTTTTTAATGAATTCTATTGCTGCTGCTACACTCTCATATGCCTAAACAAGATCCTCAAAACTCTTAAATTCTGACCTTCAGAGTAAATTCTTGAAATATTTCTAGGCAAAGGGACTCAATTGCAAATTGGACCCTCACTGTTTCTGAATAGTTTCTTGTAACATTTTTAACTTCCATGACATTGGACTTAGAAGGCATACACTTTTCAAAAGCATCTTTACATAGTCTTCATTTGAAATTCACACAAAAAATTAGCCTTGCCAGTGGTTAATGACCTCCTGCTATTTATCTATTGATTATGTTTTCTGGTTATGTTTCTATTCAGTATCCCCTAGCAAAATTCACCTTTCCTCACCCCAAAATTATTTTTGTTCAATAGGTTGCCTTGCTATTCTTTCTTGCAGGCATGAAGATTTTCATCATCTCCATGGAGATATATATATATATGGTATGGTATCATATAGATATGATATGGATTATATATGCATATATATATATTAAATATATGAAAGGGTAGGACTCTCAAGTTATTTTTATTCCTCTAAGTTGTAAATGTTTTGCAATAAGAATTTTTTCTTCTTTCATTAGCAGTAAATAATGGGACTCCTTTTAGCATACAAATAAATGCATCTCTTCTTATTGCATTTATGCATTTTGGCCAAATGCTATGTGATAGTATTTACTATCTAGTGAATTTACTAGAAGGAAGAAAGTTTTTTCCATTGCATATGAATAAAAAAATCCCTCCTGCAAAATATCTAGTTTGAATCATGTGTTTTGATTGTTGTTGTTTTCAAAGACAATAAAGCAAGTTGGCTAAAATGGTTACAAATAATTTACACATAGCAAATTCTACATATATGACTTTGTAGGTTTTATAGGCATTATAACTACATCAGCTCTTTCCTTGGTTCTTTGTTATTACCATCTCTTAAACCCCTAGTCATAAGTTAAATGGTCCCCAGACAGAAAGTCTTTCCCTGGGAAAGTAACACAAAGTAGCTCTCTTGCATTCCTTTATATTTTTGGACACTCATTATATATTTCCTTTATAGTATTTATCATACTTTATAGTGGTTTTATTTACATAATTACTGACCATACCTCCTTCATACTCCAATGCAAGTGTCCTTCAGTCTGGTACCTTGTTTATCTTATTCACTATTGTATCCTCAAAGCTTAAAGTGTACCTGTTATATAACAGGTCCCCTACAAATATCTGTTGAAAACAGGAAAAATAAACAACCCCCCCCACACACAAAAACAATGAAGAAAGGAAGGAAATACTATTCTTCGGTCTGATTTCTTTCCTTTTATTTGTTATAAAATGTAGTGGGCTAAATGGTAGTCCCCAAAGATTTCAGGTTCTAGTTCCTGAAACTTGTGCATGTTACCTTACATGGTAAATTTTTTGCAGAATTATCCTGAATAATCTAAATACCATCCCAAGGGCCCTCATAAGAAATGTGGAGGGAGATGAGACATACAGAGAAGAAGGTGATATAAAAACTGAGGCAGAGAATGAAGTGATGGACTAACAGCCAAGGAGCACCAGCAGCCAACAGAAGCTGAAGAAACAAGGGATGGATTCTCCCCTGGAACCTTCTAAGGAAGTGTGGTCCTGTCAACACTTGGATTTTGCCCTGATGAAACTACTGGAATTCTTGGAATTCTGGCCTTCAGAATGTGAGATAATAAATATCTGTGGTTTTAAACTACTGATTTGTGGTAATTTGGAACAGCACCTATACGAAAGTAATATACAATATTTCAAGCATAAAGAAAATAAAAACAGTAATTTAATACCTATCCACTCCTACCCTAGGGTAACAAATATTAATACTTATTGTATGTGCTCCTTCCCTTGTGTAACAAATATTAATATTTATTGTATGTGCTCCTTCCCTTGTGTAACAAATATTAATATTTATCATATGTGCTTCCAATTTTTTTAAAAATACGAAACAATAGAAATATAGTACTCCCTCCCACACAAATAAAATTCCCCAAGCATAGCCCCCATCCTGAAGGAGGTTTGAATCTTTTCCATGTAGCTTTTATATTCTACCACACGTTTGTGCAACCCACGGCAACATATAATATCGCATTAAGGTTTAAGTAAATGTTAACTTTTACATAAATAATACTACAACATTTATGTCGTTCAGCAATATGCTCACTAAATATTATGTTTCAAAAATTTTCCCATCTAAATGCCTGTAGTTTTGGCTCACTCATTTTAAATGCAAGACTATTTTGTATCATGTGACCAAAAAGTTATTTATCTATTTTCCTTTAGTGGGTATTTATGTGGTTTCTAATTTGTTTTAATTGGAAACATTCAATTAACATCTCTGGGCAGGTTTTCTTGTGCATTACTTGAGATTTCTTCCAGCAAGTATTCATAGAAGTTGTTTTGCTGGAGTGTTGGAAAAGCACATAATCAGTTCTATCAGCTATTGACAAAGTGCTACACAAAATTATTATACTGTTATATAATTTATGGTGAGCACATGACTATTTCTATTTCCCATATTCTAGATAGTAGTTGGTACTATAAGTTTTCCCCCAATCTGTTAAGTGTGAAATGGTATCTCATAGTTTTAGAAATATTTTCATTTCCCTGGTTACAAGTAATATTGAATTTTTTAGATCTGATTTCCCATACTTTGGATTTTTGAATTTTCAGTGAATATTCTTTAGACCTTTGTATGTGTGTTGGGGGTGAATATTATATTACTATTTTTAACAATTATTTTGTGTTATGGGTAATACTTTTATTTGGTTTTATGTTTAAAATTTCTTCTGCCAATGTGTTGCTGATGTTTACTTTTTATCAAGTCTTACTGCACACATAAATTTGATTTTTTAAATTTTAATGTAGATATTCTTTTTTTTTTAAAGATTTTATTTATTTATTTGAGAGAGAGAATGAGATAGAGAGAGCATGAGAGTGGGGAGGGTCAGGGGGAGAAGCAGACTCCCCGCTGAGCAGGGAGCCCGATGCGGGACTCGATCCAGGGACTCCAGGATCATGACCTGAGCCGAAGGCAGTCGCTTAACCAACTGAGCCACCCAGGTGCCCTAATGTAGATAATTTTATGTATCTCTGGTTTGTGAGGATTTTGTGTGTGTGTGTGCTTTGTAAAAGCTACCCTACATATGTTTGAAATATTAAAACTTAGTTTTCACATTTAAGTCTTTAATCCATCTGGAATTCATTTTATGAATGGAGAGAGGTTAAGATTTCATTTAATTATTTTCACATGGTCTTTGGGTTTCCAGACCCAATTCCAGTGTGTGTGTGTGCACACACACATGTATGTGTAGGGGGTTACTTAGCACAGAACACCAAACAATTCTCAGATGCCAGCAGGGTGCAATTCAACTCAGTTCTGACAGGATCTACCTGGAGATAGCATTAGATCCCACAAGTAAAGGACTCAGTCCCACAAGACCTCCCTCCACTTCAGACACCAATCACAAGCCCAGGTTGTTACCTGTACTTCTGACCAACTGGTTATAAATCAAAGGTTCCCATGATCCCATCCATGGGTTTGATTAATTTGCTATAGTGGCTCACAGAACTCAAAGAAACATTTTACTTCTTAGACTGCCAGTTTATTATAAAAGGATATAACTAGGATCAGCCAGATGAAAAAGGTGCACAGGGTAAAGTATGGGGAATGGGTGCAAACCTTCCATGCCCTCTCAGGTGTGCCACTCTCCCAGCACCTCACCTCCACATGTTCACCAAACCAGAAGCTCTCTGAACCCTCTCCTTTGGGTTTTTATGGAGGCTTTATTACATAGTGTGAAAGGTGAAATGAAATGGGGTCACTTGTGTCAAGGGGTTTTAAAAGGGAGCTGGGGGGCCATTAAGAAGATGGGCCTATGCATGTCATCACCAGGTAGAACCATGAACTTTTGAACTGGGCCAAACCACAAATATTTTAAGGATTCAGCCTGAAAACCTACAACTTGTTATTGTAAGAGACTTTGCTTAGTGTTGGGCTTAGTAAACAATTATATTCAGCCAAGAGTAGCTTTCTGTCACCAATGCCAATCAAAATTCTTTGTAAACAATATATACAAACATTCCCTTTTGTCTTTAAAAATCTTTGACTTTGTTTCCTGGGCCTGTGTGTGTAGGGGATATTATTTGGGTTGCTGGCCAAATCTGCCTTCCCCACCTTGCAATTATAAGACCCCCAAATGCTTTTGTTTTTATTTTAACTCAACCTCTTTTCTTGGTTGACAATTGTCATGATTGATTAACTCATTGGCCATTGGTGATTGATTAAACTTCTAGCCCCTCTCTGCTCCTCAAAGGTTATGGAGTGAGAGGGACTGAAAGTTCCAACCCTTTAATCACATGGTTGACTCTACTGGCAGCCAGCCCCCATCCTAAATTAAGTCATTAATATAACAAAAGACACTTTCATTGCTCTCATCACTTGGGAAACTCCAAGAGTTTTAGGGACTTCTGTTCCAGAAATGAAGACAAAGAACAAATACCAGAATACTTTAAATGAGTGAATTGCATGTTATATGAATTATATCTCAATAAAGCTGTTAAAAATAAAACAAAAAAACAAAAAACTGGAATAAAACCTGCAATACATTCTCTACGCAGAATTGTTTATATTTTTTAGAAACATGACTGCATGAAGTCTTTATACATCTTTATGTAAGTTGCATTAATATTCACAGAAATATTTCAGGCAATAATCAAATCTTCAATGTTTGAAGTTTATAGATAAGTTCTCTTTATGAAAATCTACTTCCTATTTAAAAATACAATGAAAGGGAAGTGAAATAGAAAATTAAATAAAAAAAAATCCTTCCTGTTTTACTGCTTTGCTAATGGCAACCTCACTGATGAGATTTCTTCAAACATTTCTATACAGAAAGCCTTTGTTTATGAATAATGGGTGACATAGAGATATACTTTATATATAAAGACCAAGATAGCTTAAGAACATAGCCCCCAAAATCAGATAGCTTGGGATCTGTCCACCAATTACTAGTTTAATAAACTTGGTAAATGACTTAATCTTTCTCAACTTTTTTCCCCCATTCATAAATAAGGATAATACAACTTTTTTTTTTTTTGGAAAGAAATTATAAAGTGTTACAGTAATGAAGCCATAATACAAAACAATTAATGTTATACAGAAAGGAGAGGAAATTGTCTCTGCTATCATTTGAAGGCTTTATCATGTCTACCATACTAATTTTCCTATTATTTCCAGAATTGTCACCATTAAGGCCACTTTTTTAACCTTTCTAGAATATTAATTTTATATTAATGGAGTAATAATGATACCTAAATGGGCTCATGTAGTCAGATTGCCACTGCCTTTCTTAGTAAAGGGACAGAATATCTTCTGGCTGCTTCTTAGCCTTTAAGACATGATCCATCCAACTCTGTAGTATGAAATCAAGGTAAGAAGTAGTAAACAGGAAGCTACGTCTATGAGAGGACTTTAGGTGCACTGCAAATGGAAACCACTAGCAACCACGGATTGACTTCTCTATGTGAGGCCTCTGCCATACCCACTTTGTAGTTTTCTTCTGGTGTCCAAAACAACCCTTGAGTTAGGTAGTATGTTCACTTTGCACATGAGAAATTAAGAGTCCCATAAAGAGTAAGCAACTTTTCAAACTTACAAAGCAAGTAAATGCTGGAGTCCAAGATTAAAATCAGATTTGCTTGGGTTAGCACACTTCTCTCACTACATTTACCATTTACTCAAATGTGCCTTTTTAACAGCTTTGTTGTTATTGTTGTTGTTGATTTTCATCTTTCCACTGGGACTGAAATTCCAAAAATTAAATATTTTCCTTTGAAACAGATATTAAAGCATAGAATTGTCCTGAGAAAAAAAATTTAAAGGTATATATTTTTTTAAAGGTACATATTTTTTAAAATATCTAGTACTCCTTTATTTTCAAAAAAAAGTGATACCAATTGTTTTATAAAGAGGTTTTCCTTATGTAAAGTAATAATTTTATTTATTTTTTAAAAATATTTATTTATTTATTTATATTTATTTATTTATTTGGGAGACATTGCACAAACAGGGGCTGGGGTCAGAGGAAGGGGGAGAGAGAGAGAATCTCAAGCAGACTACGCAATGAGTGTGGAGCCCAACTTGGGGCTTGCTTCCACATTCATGAGATCAAGACCTGAGCTGAAATCAAGAGTCAGATGCTTAACCAACTCAGCTACCCAGGCACCCCTGTAAAGTAAGAATCTTAAAACCTATCCCACTATTTCCTTTGTTGTAGTAGCTTTTTATATTACTTACCTAAAACAGAGTGTAAGACTCTTTCATGGAGGCTACCCCATTAATTGGTCATAAGATTTAATTGATTTCTACCAAAATAAACATACTTTAATCTATGTAAACCACCAAAGGTAGATAGAAATGCATGCGAATTGTCTCCTATTAAAACAATTCCTATCTACTAGAGTTGGGCAATTTAAATTCACACACCATGCTTTGGGGCAAATTTAAAATCATATCGTCATTATTGATATGGAGGGCATTTACAATCGATATCTAATAATTATAATTATGAACTACTTTGAGAAAAAAATTTGAATGAAAATTATAAGAATCGACTTCCATGATTCATCTGGCTTTTTCAAAGTGTAATACCTTTGGGCGCCTGGGTGGCTCAGCTGTTTAAGCGACTGCCTTCGGCTCAGGTCATGATCCTGGAGTTCCGGGATCGAGTCCCACATCGGGCTCCCTGCTCAGCAGGGAGTCTGCTTCTCCCTCTGACCCTCCTCCCTCTCATGCTCTCTGTCTCTCATTCTCTGTCTCGCAAATAAATAAAATCTTAAAAAAAAAAAGAGTGTAATACCTTTGACAATAAAAACACTTTTAAAACCCTAAATATAGTGGGATTCAAAGCTAATAATGAAGACAAAGATAAAAATAAAATGCTTACTTAATTAGTTCCACATTTGAAGTATAAAATTCAGCGGGTGGTGGATTTAGCTTGTTATTGTTTTTGTTTTTAATTTTTCAACATTATTCCTGAAAACTGTAGACAAAGAAGTTGAATTTTTAGCTGGCATCTTTCACCTTTACTACAATATGTCTTCTTGTGTTTTTCTATTACTTAGAAGCAAAGAGAACTTTCTAAAATTAAAAAAAAATAAGTGCTAATCTGAAGAACAGCAGAAAATTTCAATTTTTTAGGATTTTTACATAAATTATTCATATAAAATTTATGTATAGAACCAATATGATTGGAGTACCTACTGCTTGTTTTATTTGTACTTATCCTGTTTATAATAAGTTTTGAGAAATGAATATTACAATAACACCATACATATTCATAAAGTCATATTAAAAGATTATTTTCATGGTGTCATTATTTACCATTTATGCAACAAGGCTTAATGGCCTCTGTATCTATAAATAACCAGAAAATTGCAGGCCTTGGTGAATAAATTAAGCCCTTTAAAAAGGAAAACTAGAAAAGTAAGGATATATAGAATACTCAATGGCGTATATATTGTTTAAAAATTAGATTGTAATTCATATTGAGAGGAGGGAATGCAATTCTGCACATTCATTTCCTATCTGATTGTATCTCATCTTTTTAAAATGTTAATAAGTGTGTCAGAATATGCATGTGTGTTGGGAAAAAAAAACATGTATTCATTACAATTAAGTAACAAAATGGATATTTCAAAAATTCCAAAGTATCATAATTACTAGCCCTCCTAATGCCTGTCAGAATAGTTTGACATTCAGAACATTGTGTTTGCTCATTTAAAATTTCTATATTAATATGGGTAGGTTGACTAGAACAAACTTTTTCATTAAAAACAGAAAAATTGTAAAAGTATCTTTGGAGTGCAGCAAAAATTTGTAAAATATTTTAGTTGTAAGAATTTCTTTCTGAATGCCTCCATAATTGAGATACACGACATACTGGATAGAAAGAACTCAATGACATATCCTTTGCCCTTCTAATTTGTTTAATATCCTAGTTATTATTTCTATAAAATAAATAATATATAATTCTGTACAACACAAACTTAATCTAATAATTGGCCAATATATTTTAAACTTAAGATAGCAACTAAAAAAAATAAAAATAAAGCTAGCAATTATCTGCTATCTTTCTAACTCATTTCCTATCCTATCCCTACTCCAATGTTTCAGAACTTCCAGCTTTGATCCTACTCATCTTCTACTTTTCTTCACCATGCCTCACTTTTCTCCTTATGCAACTTAAATTTTAAGGTACTGATTAGTATCACTCCCCTTTGTACCCTCATCTGGTAAAACCGCAAGGCTAGTTAAATCCAACTGTTTACTTATTCTGTGTGCCCATCCAATAATTGAACGTGGCTCATGAGTAATAGATAACTACACTGAGTCTTAATCACATTAAATTCTTGACACCAACTTCAAATGAATTATTAATTCTCTTCACTAAACAGTTACTAGTTCAATCATTCTTCCTGATGATTATTTTATAACTCCTCCTTTCTCCTCAAACCTGTATATTCTCTTCCACCTCCACTCCTGGTGATGTTCCTAGTAAATATTTTATTGAGAAAATAGGGTGGAAATCTGAAGAGGACTTCCACTAACTAACAACCACATCTGCCCATCTGTGTCTGGGACCATATTCTCTGCCTCCCTGCCAGTTACTAGGGGCTAAATATACAGACACTACTAAATCACATTCTCCTTTTCTGTAAAAGGTCTGTTCTGTTTTTTTTTTTTTTTTTTTTCTCATTTGCTTTTGTTTTTCCCTTTTTACTTTTTCTTCTAATCTCTTCCCTAACCATAACTGCAATTTTGGAAGAAAGTCAAGGAAAGAGAGAACAAGAAATTTCTTGGCTTGTGCTATTGTAAGCTGGCTTCTAACTATTCAAATCTTGCAGATATTTAAAACTCCTTCTATCCTGGACAATATTCAAGGTTCTTAAAAATCCCTTGCTGGGCTCTTCTAACCAAAGATCCCTCGAGGTACCTCTCCTTCAGCTAGATACTTTTATCTCAGCTCCACACTCAGACATTAGCAGTAAAGTTCCCTCATTCTCCCAGGCTGTCTTCTTTGATAGGACATTGAAAAGGTCCTATGCCAGATGTCTCTTTCACTTTGCTTACCTCTGGTTCATAGGAAACGGTCATATATTCCTTGTCATCAATGGAAATGTTCATTGTCTGTTACAGCTCTCTGGTTTCTCCCTTTTAGTCTGCCATAACCACTTTGACTGCATTAAGTGTCACTCCTGGGGTTCTCCAACTACAAACAATGTATATTGGGCTGTAGGAATACTTCAGGTCTCAGGTGACTCTTCAGGGACTCTCCACTTCTCCCATTTATACTCACAGTATAGTGTTCTGTACCAGTTGCTATTGGTGGGTAACAAGCCATTTTAAAACTTGGTGGCGAGGGGGGACCTGGGTGGCTCAGTCGTTAAGCGTCTGCCTTCAGCTCGGGTCATGGTCCCAGGATCCTGGGATCGAGCCCCGCACTGGGGTCCCTGCTCGGCAGGAAGCCTGCTTCTCCCTCTCCCACTCCCCCTGCTTGTGTTCCCTTTCTCGCTGTGTCTCTCTCTGTCAAATAAATAAAATCTTTAAAAAATAAAATAAAATAAAATAAAACTTGGTGGTGTAAAAATTAATTCTATTGTGCTGGAAGATTCTCCAGGTCAGGAATTCAGACATAGCACAATGGGGATGACTTTTTTTTGCTCTGTGATATCTGAGCCTTATCCTGAGAACACTTGCAGTTGGGAGGTGACTTGATCATTAGGATATGGAATCATCTGGAAGTTGATGTGGGCTATTAATTGGGACCACAACTGAAGCTTTTGGGCAGACACCTAATTTGGCCTCTTCTGGTGGCCTCAGGGTAGATGGATCTTATACATTTTGGTTTAGGTTCCAAAATGTGTATCCCAGGTAAAAAGGTGGAAGCTTCCTTATCTTTTATGGCAGAGCCTCAGAAAACATCTAGTGTCACTTTTGCCACTTCTACTGGTTACAAGTGAGTCAGAGTACTATCCAAATTCAAAGACAGAATTAAACTTTACCTCTACATGGAGAGTGTCAATGTACTTAATGTACATTTGGGAAGGAAGATATTATTGCAGCCAAATTTGGAAATACATATACTGCATTTTCTCTTAAAATAATTTGACTAAATTCTTTCTTCAAAATATGTATCCTGGCTTCTTTTATAACCTTATTCTGACTGTGAGGTTCAACTGTCATGGAATATGTCATTATTCATTTCCTTAGTAAATTATGCATTTTGCAGTGAGTGTCACCTACCTTTGGTATGTCATGTCTTGTTATAAAATTTTAACATTTTATTATAGAAAAAGAAAAAATGATGTAGTTCTTTCACTGTCTTCTGGCCTCATTCACCTGGAATCAACCTCTAGACATGTAAGTAAAGACCTCTCCATATCATACTCAAAACAGGCTGCCTTTCTCAGCCACAAGAACAAGAAATCTTCCCTTTCGCTAAGTTTTTAAGCAGTTGAGGAAAGACTTGGTCCTTTGAGTTGGAACTTCTATATTTTAGTCCTAAGGACCTCATGACCATAGCAAGAAAGTTACAAAATAGAGAAACAAAAAGTATAATAATTTAAGTAAGCCAAATAGCTTTCTTTTTCATAAGATGTGCAGAAAAGCAACAATCTAATATGGTTTTAGAGTTATATGAAGTTCTATGAAGCCAAGAGATCTTTATTTTCTCTGTGATCATTTAAGAGACTACTTTTGCTATAAGAGAAGTTGCATTTCTACAGATCATATTTCTCCTAGTGAAAAGCATCCTTTTTAAGCATGAAATTAATCTCTATTATGCTTGTTCTTTATGACTGGATTGTGTGAAAAGTTTGTGTGTCCATGTATGTGTGTGTCTATAGCATCCTATGATGAGTACAGAGCTGGAAGACTGCAGAAAGACTTCATGAAATACTCAAATCACATTTATATGAAGTCAACAAATGGAAGAGTCTGATAATTGCAAAAGCTCTGCTCAGACTATAACAATGTTATCCTACATCTGATATTTTTTACATGGCTGACCAATCTAATTTTTGCAAAAATAGAATAATGTACTTTCAGGAGGTTACAACTTTCAAGGCTGTAAGGCAAGACCACCCTGCAGATTTCTCTTAAAAGAAGCATATATTCTGATTTTTCATTTGTCTTAAGATAGATCTGAAGACAGAAAATGAGGCTTCAGGAGACATACTTTGACTTAGAGGAGGGGCACACCATGCCTTTCTCTGTCCTGCAAGATTTTTGCAACCACACTCTGAGCAGTGTGGACATGTCTAAGGGCATTCCCTCTAAGAAAAGATAAGCTGACTTTAGCCATAGAGGCAGACCAAGAGCTGGGTTGGGAGGGCCATTTCCTGAACATTTTGAAATGTGGGACCGGATCTAAAAGTAACCATAATTAGAAGCACTTACGTCTTTTCTTCTGTTAGAAAGTCAATTTATTATCTCTGATCTTATTAAAACTTTCACTCTTATTGACTATCATTGCAGGGAATCTAGGGAAGGGTCTCTCTTCAAACCTGGAATAAAGTACTGGGAGGGAGGTAAATAGAAAAAGGTGGGCCTAAGTACAAAGATAGTTCAGCAGCTCAGTTTTACACACAAGCTGATGAGGCCGGGTGACATTTAATTACATATATTTTGATACGCAGAGGTGAAAGAAAAAAGAATTGGGCAAAAGAAATAATTTCAGAAAGGGAACTGAAGAGATAAAATGCATATTATATGTGGTAAAAGAGTGAGTGGTTCAGTTTGGTTAGACTATACTGTGTAAAATAGAAAAGTGGAAGGTAAGTTTAGAAAGTAAGATGGGATTCAATCACGAGTTTAAGGAATATGAATTTCTCTAATAACCATAAGAAAGGTTGTAAATGCTACTAGGCAGAGGGTGACATGTTTAGGAACCTTCTTTAGAAAGATTAGGCTGATATGATGTAAGGAGTTTTTAGAGGTAGGAGAGGTCAGAAGCAGAGATATCAGTGAGGAACATATTTTAATCATTCAGTACATTAAATGGATATCAGACGTGGAGAGTTGGCTATGAGAGCATGGCAGAAGTTACAGTCAGTATGGTTGGAACGCCGGTCAGTTAGAAAACAAAATGAAGAAAATCTGAAGTGAGTTTAAAATGTAAACTAACTGGTGACTCCGAAGTAGAAACAAAAAATAGGAGAAGATTTGGGGAATTCAAGGGGCAGGAAGCTGTGCTTAACTTTTTGTACATTTGATTTTGGAGTTTCTGGCAGAACAACCAGATAGAGAGGTTCTCCCCAACTGCAAGTGGTAGGAAATGTAGGTATAAACTGCTTTTTTGTTCAGCATTTTTCTTGCAATAAAATACAGAATTTAAGTTAATACTATTAGCAACTATTTTAAAGTGTTTGGAGAACACAATCATAAAAATAATGTAGGCAATTGCTACTCCTAATGGTAATTCCCATTAAGTATTGAAAAATATGAAATGAATGAATTATGTAATTTTATTGTGCTAGATATTTGTGTCTGTGTTCACAAAACTATTTATCTAAGTTAGGCAATATTCTACTATGAAAAGCAAAACAAAACAAAACAAAAAAACAAGATTCTGTAATACACAACAGTCCTGAAAGCAATGTTATGACACTCAGTTTGAAGGGCAGTTTTTAATACACTCTTAAAATGAGGATTATGATTTTACTTATAAAAGATTTCTTATTTGTTTTTTCTTTTCAGAGTAAAAGAAAAAGCCTTGACATGGCTTTAAAATTTCCATCTATATACTGTTGACTTCCAAATTACATATCTGGTCTAGGCCCCTCCTGCATTCTGCACACATCCATCCAACTGCATTCTTGAAATATGCATTTAGATGTCCACAGTTAGTGTTCGTATAAGTTATTATCAGAACTGGGACTTTTTCAAATAAAAGAGTGCTAAAAATAAGGGAATAAAATAGGGGCACCTGGGTGGTTCAGTCGTTAAACGTCTGCCTTTGGCTCTGGTCATGATCCTAAGGTCCGGGGATCCAGCCCCACATCGGGCTCCCTGTTCCGCGGGAAGCCTGCTTCTCCCTCTCGCACTCCCCCTGCTTGTGTTCCCTCTCTCTGTGTGTCTCTCTCTGTCAAATAAATAATTAAAATCTTTTAAAAAAACAAGGGAATAAAATACACACAAAATTTAGAAGACTCCATTACAAAATCTTTCAATACTATTAAAGGACAGATTCATTTACAAAGTGATTCTTTAAAGGTCAAATATTTCTACATGGGCAACAAAAAGAGAAAGGATTTCTATACTGGAAAATATTTTTGTATTCAACAACAGTGTTGTCACCAAAAAAAATTAAATTTCAGTCATTCTTACTATGTGATATATAGTATGCATATGTATATGCATTCGACTCCAATTATTTTTAAAGATTTTAATTATTTATTTGACAGAAAGAGACACAGTGAGAGAGGGAACACAAGCAGAGGGAGCGGGAGAGGGAGAGGGAGAGGGAGAAGCAGGCTTCCCACAGAGCAGGGAGCCCGATGCGGGGCTCAAACCCAGGACCCTGGGATCATGATCTGAGCCGAAGGCATATGCCCAACGACTGAGCCACCCAGGCGCCCCTTGACTCTAAATTTTTTGATAACTTTTCAGTTTTTACCTCATAACTTTTCTGCAACAAAATTTATTTTCCAAATACCACTTCATTCACCTTAAATATTGAACCATTTAGTTCAATTTATAATAAACAATCAGTTTTGTCAGATATTTCACCTGATTACTATAAATGTTCAAAATATTTACTTTTATTTCATGAATTTAAATAAAAATATTAAGCCATTATTGGAATTTTTTTATTTGAACATTGAACAATTTTGACAGAAAACTGGCAAAACTGTAACTGTGAAGAACTTTTGGTAATGGAGCTGTCACTTCACTTTTCATATGAGCACAGGAAAACTCAAAATCCAAAATGAAGCAAAATTATTTTAAAAGAAATTTTACTTAAATGAAAAGCCAAACTTCAGAAAGTAATTAAACACAGCCTCTGCAGTTTATCATTGAGTGAAATCTTGCTAAATAACTATGAATGTTTGAACTAGATTTTTGCCTGATTTTTATGTAGTCAGTGGAATCACTTTGGCCCACTGTCTCTGCCATAACAAAGTACCATAGGCTGCATAGCTTAAACAACAGAAATTTATTTCTCACAGTTCTGGAGGCTGGGAAGTCCAAGATCAGAGCACCAGCATTGTTGATTTGTGGTGAGGACTCTTTTTCTGGCTCATAGAGGGCCCCTTCTTGCTTTGCTTTCACATGGACTTTTCTCTGTGTGTCCACATGGAGGAAGAGAAATCTCTCTTCCTCTTCTTAAAAAGTCACCAATCCTTTAGGATTAAGAACTTACCTTTATGACCTAATTTAGCCTCATTTACCTCCCTGAAGGATCTGTCTCCAAATACAGTCACATTAGGGGTTAGAATTTTAGCATATAAATTTTGGGGCAGGGGAGCAGAGTTTCGTCTATAGCACCCATATAGCAGATGAGAAAAACTTTAACATATTGTGCAAGAACATGTTGAAAATCAACTTTCTTAAAAACAAATTCAGTATTACATTTTTAATTAAATAATCACTTTCATTACTTGAGCGTATTGCTATTAAAGGACTTACTGCATTACCAAACAATAAAATGAATAAATACTTTTTACACTTATCATATATTAAATAAAAAAATCACTCTTACAAAGGTATTCAGATTACTGGCTATACACTTCTCAGTGATTTTCTATACATATTCCACATATATCTAGCTTATATTTGTCTACAGTTTCTACTAAGTTGGCTCACCAATAGCTTGGGATTTTGTGCATCTTACAGGCATAATCGGACCATAGTACATCCAGTATTGAATACCTTTCCTACTACCATCAGACCAGAGGAAGTTAGTTCCTGCCATCTATGTAAATTTGATTTTATCATTAAGGGTCTTGCATACAGTTCTTGAAAGGGAAGTGTCAGCCATATGTACCTGGAAAGGTAAAAAAGAATGACAAGTTGTTTCTGGTCTTTCCTCAAATTTAACTACATATTAAAGTGATAATTCTAGCCATCCTTCATGTCTCCCACACTACCAGACAAAAACACTATGACAGAAGTTGTGAGGAAAAAGTGAAAGTCTACCAAAGCCAATCTGGTTTATTTTAATGTAACTACTTGCAATGAGTTAAATAGTGACCCTCCTCCACAAGAAAATATGTACACTTAGAACCTGTGAATGCAAACTTATTCAGAAACAGCATCTTTGTAGGTATAATTAAAGATCTTAAGATGAGATACTGAATTAGGGCAGGCTCTGAATCCATTAAGTGTTCTTATAAAGAAGGAGAAAGGGAAAGGACACAGGGAAGATGGTGATGTGAAGACAGAGGCAGAGATTGGAGTGATGTGTGTGCAAGCCAAGAAACATCAAGGATTGTTGGCCACCCCAGGAACTAGAACAGAAGTATGGAAGGAATTCTTCCTCAGAACTTTCAGAAGGAACCAACACTGGCCTCCAGAACTTTAAGAAAGTAAATATCTGTTGGTTTAATCCACTCAGTTTCTGGTAATTTGTTACAGCAACCACAATAAACACAGTATTAATCAGTATATTTTTGTTAAAATATAAAATATCAGGAGAATTGCAGGACACAGACATGGATATAATCCAGGACATTTTGGGCAACGTGTTTAAAGCATATCTCAAATTTACAATGTTCAATTTAACTCCTCATGTTATCCTTCTAGACTCTATTTTTAAATTTTCTCCTCCATCAATAATTCCACGTGACTGGGTCAAAAATTTTGGAATTATATATACTGCTCTCCTTCAAATTTACAATAAAACTAGTAGTAAACCCTGTCAGCTCTGCCTTTGAAATATATCTAAATTCCACCACTTCCCATACCTCTACTAATCTAATCATCTATCATCACCTACTCGTTGGTTTCCTTGCTTCCAAACTTGCCCCCTCTGGTCTTTAAACATACCTGCCAAAAAGATGTTTTAGAAATCTAAGTCTGATCAAGTAACTTATGTATAAAAACTCGCTGCTTCTCCATGTGTTTTGAATTGAATTGTGTCCCCAAAAAGACACTGAAGTCCTAACCCCCCAGTACTTTAGAAAGTGACCTTACTTGGAAACAGATGTAATTAGGTAATATGGGGTCATATTGGAGTATGACCAATATGACTGGTGACCTTATAAGAAGAGAGGAAGACACACAGGGAGAATGCCATTGATGACAGAGGCAGAGACTGAAGTGATTCAGATGTAAGTCAATGAACACCAGGGATTGATGGTCACTACCAGAAGTTAGAAAAAGCCAAAGAAGGAATCCTCCTCTAGCTCCTTCAGAGAGAGCATGGTCCTGCTGACACCTTGATCTTGAACTTCTCATCTCCTGAACTGTGACAGGACAAATTTCTGTTTTTTAATCCACTCAGTTTGTGGCACTTTGTTATGGTAACCCCAGGAAACTAACAGAGCATGTCACTCTGAATAAAAGCTGAAAGTATTGCAGTGACCTAATTAATACTTCAGTTCGGTTCCCATCTTGCCCATAATCTCATCTCCCACTACTTCTTCATCTTGTTCCCTCTACTCCAGCCACATTGGCGTTTTTGGTGTTCTTCCAATATTCTAGGCATACTCTTGCCAGAGGGAATTGACATTTTCTGTTCTGCTTAGAAAGCAGATCCTCTCCACCGGAGCGGATCACACTTAGATCCTCTCCAACAAGGTCTGGATCTCCTTTTTGGAGTGGAGAAAACTCTTTCTTGAGAGCTCCATCTTGTGTGCTTGTGTGCTACCATCTCTGTCAGGTTTTCCCTGGCCACTTTGTTTATAACTAAAACTAGATCCCACAAACTTTCTATCTCAATTTACTACTTGTAATTTCCTAGTGCTTTTCATGTTCTCATAGTCTGTTTCTTTTACTTATTTATTTATCTATTTACTATGTATTTATTTTTCTGTTTTGATCACTACTATGTTGCAGCACTTGGTACACTAGCTGGTGCATAGTAAGTACTCAAAACTTAATTCTTGAAATAACAAATAAATTTTAAAATGTGGCATACTTAGGGAACTTTGAATAACTGAGTATGGCTGTGGTTGATTTTTGCTGTCTTGGCAGGTTATGAAGGATTACAGATCAGGCTAAAAATTACTAAAAAGCCAAAGTAGATGACTGTCAATGCCATATCAAAGATTTGGATTTTAACCTTTAGTTCAATTGTTTTGAATTTTGCTATAGTTGCTTGTAGTGAAGTAATTTATTAAAAAATATTTTACAGAAAATATGTAAAAAAGATCAAATTAAGCTGCTCAGTAGGAAGCAAGGATGTACATCCCAGAATCCTGCCCTCTCTCTGTTCCTTTTCTTCTTCATATACCTGAAGGTCACTGTATTTACCTGGGGTTCCTAAGAGCACAGTTGAAAATCATTGCTTTAAGGAACAGAAAACCCCTGAAAGTTTTAAGCAAAGTAGCCACATGATGAGATATGAATTTTACCAGATAACTGGGGCAACAGTATAAAGGATAAATCAGAGGCTTGTGAAACCAAAGGCAGAAAGGCCAGCAGGGAGAACATCACCATAATCTAGAAGAGTTATGACAAGGACCAGAATCAAGAAAATAACAGTAGGGAATATAGTCAACAAATAAGAAATAGTATCCTTAAAATCTGATTTATTGATTAAATATATAGAGTGAGGGGGAAAGAGAAGGGGACTTATGGATTTCTAAGTTGGAGCATTGGTCAAGAAATGGTGCCATTTACTAATACAGTGAATATAAAAAAGGAGCAGATCTGGACAGCAATGAGTTTAGTTTACAGTACATGTAGGACATGCAGTACATTTAGGTTAATGTGGCCAGTAGCTTAAGGAAAAGCATTATGTTAAGATTTGAATTTAGGTATTACCTTATTCAGCATACCCTCACTAATTCAAAATTATTCATTATGTTCTTTCTATAATCCAGATGCTTTGCAAATTAAGGAACATAAATTGGAACAAAAACAGTAATTTTCCTTATTTTCAGTGATAAGAAAGTGTAGCCCAAAACTGAAAGGATAGAGAGGAAACTTTTGTCCTGTGTATGCCTGGACAAAGGAATAAGAGCCAGAAAAGGGTTTTACCAAGTTATTAATTTATTGCCTCGCAGCTCCAAATTCACTCTGCTTGCCTATTCTGTGAAAATAAATCCTGGTCCTTTAAATATATTTTTTTCTTTGTTAGCTGCCATGATGCTGTTTTGTCAGTCATGGATCATGGAGAGATGCTGCAGGAGGAATGGTTTTGCTTCCCAGTTTGGGTGTGCTCCTTTGGCAGCCTCCTACAGCATCAGCAGCTTTTCTAGCATCCATATCCTTCAGTGTACATGGTTTCCTCAGTATCTGGTTCCTTCATTTCAGCCCCCAGCATCACCCAAGGCCAGCACCTTCTGCCAGCCACCCCAACAGACAATTTTGTAGTGCTTCCCTCTAATGAGATACCTCCCTATGAAAAGCTTTTTCTGGCATCCTATAGAATAGATTTCTTGCAAGTTTTGCTAGCACAACAACCATTTCTCTGCCATTCAGTGAGTCATACTTAGATCCTCTCCACCAAGGTCTGGATCTCCTTTTTGGAGTGGAGAAAATTCTTTCTTGAGAGCTCTATCTCAGCCCCAGGGTAGTGACTATTAAATTATATTATGTTGTCCATTATTATTTTATGTATTTGCTGCTCCTACATTCTTTAAAATTTTCTTTACTGCTTACTAGCTAATCTCTCATTACTTTATTAACCTATTATAGTCACCAATTCTTTATACTTTTCTTGTACAAAGAATTATATGGCTTCTTTTTCCTGATTTGACCTGGATTGATACAGATGCCATTGAAGGAAGATTAATAGAGATATAAACAAGAGAAAATAATTTGTCAGATGACAATAGAATGGAGTGTTTCAAGAAAATGAAATAGAATTTCTATTTTAAATCATGCTTGATCAAAAGCTCTCATCACTCTCATGACACTCTCATGACACTCTCATGACTTCCAATTCACATGTCTATTAGGCATTTCTTTTATTTATTTATTTATTTATTTATTTATTTATTTTAAAGATTTTATTTATTTATTTGACAGAGAGAGACACAGCGAGAGAGGGAACACAAGCAGGGGGAGTGGGAGAGGGAGAAGCAGGCTTCCTGCGGAGCAGGGAGCCCCACAGGGGCCTTGATCCCAGGACCCTGAGATCACGACCTGAGCAGAAGGCAGATGCTTAATGACTGAGCCACCCAGTCACCCCAAGGCATTTCTTTTAAAGCCCAATACTGATAATGACTGAAAAATATAATAAAACATAAACCAATGTCAAGCACTTAAAGGACTCTACTCCAAATACAAGAAAGAAAATTCTAGATTTGGGAGATGAAAGTTGTTAGAAATTACATATGCTTTGCCTAATGGCACAGGAAAAAGCTATGGAGAAACTGGAAGTACCATGCATTTCGTCTAATGGCACAAGTTTTGATGGAGATACGAAGTAACCAAAATAACATATGATGCTGATGAGAGCATACATACACATCTCCTATGACACAGCAATTCTATTCCTAGCTATTGACTCAATAAAAATAGATACATATGGTCCAAAACATATGTACAATAGTGTTATTGATAATGTCCAAAAGCTAGAAACATTTCCAAAGCCCATCAAATATGGATAGATTAAAAAATAGTGATATCTTTATATAATGGAATACAACAAAACCATGAAATTAGATGAAGTTATGTGAGAGAAATCATGGATAAATTTTGCAAGCATAATTTTGAACAAAAGAAACTAGACTAAAAGTTTATTATTATAGAAATCCATTTATATAAATTTCAATAAGAGATAAAAAACAAATCTTAGGTGTTAAAAATTTGGATAGTAATTACATGTGAGCAGAGAGGAAAAAACATGTCTAGTAGGGACCACTAAAGGGTTGAATATTATTTCTTTTTTTAAGATTTTATTTATTTAATTGAGAGAGAAAGAGACAGAGATAGTGACAGAGAGACAAGCAGGGAGGAGAGGGAGAAGCAGACTCACCACTGAGCAGGGAGCCCTACATGGGGCTAGATCCTAGGACCCTGGGGTCGTGACCTGAGCTGAAGGCAGATGCTTAACCAACTGAGCCACCCAGGTGCTCCTTGAATATTATTTCTTAATCCAGGTGAGGTTTATACATTTATGTTCAATCTTGTTATTATTATTTAGGTATAAAATTATGATTTATACATGTTTCAATATGTATGTTACAATTCAATGAAATTTTCATTAAACAGTCTGTAGTTATACCCTATGCTGAGACTAATACACTAAAATATAATTAAATATATCAGAAAGTATCAAGTTAATAGAAAAGAAATAATACTCTAGAATTTTATGGATAAAATTAAGATTATTATAGGGAAAATTCTATTTTAATAATGTAAGGATATGTTCAGGGATGGGAGAATATAACAACTATATCTTTATAACAATCTATAATTTAAAGAAATAGTAATCAAATTTCTAGGTAAATTTTTTTAGGAACACAATAATTCATTTCAATATTTATAAAAAAGGAAAGCTGTCCATACATAAAAAGAACAAAGAAAAGGAATGGCCTACCAGATGTAAGAATTTCACAATTGCATGGAAATAAAAATAGTATGATATTTGTGCAAAAATTGTTAATAGTTAAATGGAATAGAATAGATAGTAACAGAAAATCAAATAAACTAAAAAATTGCTAAGGAGGAAAGAAAATCATCATTATTTGCATATGAGTCTGAGTATAAACAGGGCTGATATTTAGCCCAGCACATTGGCACAATTGCACTAATTGTAAAAATACTGAGCTGTTGGTAAATAGCTACTTTCTCTAGCTTCCAAATTCTTTTCTATCTCTAGACTTTGACACAATTCAACAACTAAAGACAATGCCTGACATAGGGGTGCCCTCCAGGACGCTTATTTAAATACTATCTGTTTAATTGATGAGTACTAAAGTTAGCCCACAAAAATCTTGATTGCCAGGCACAACTATTGGCCCCTGAAAGACTACAAAAAGAACCTGTGATATTTCCACCTCCTATCTGGTCCAGGTAATCCTGGATGGTTAATGTTTAGGGGTTGGTTTCCAGGTTCCTCATTGCCAGCCTCATACTCCACATGTTCCCTAGCACAAGGTCCCCAAATAGCTTTGAAGATTCAAAACTGAAAGCAACAACATGATCGCTGTAGAAATCAAAGGTACAGTGCCCATGTGCCTGTGGCCACCTGCTTGGTTTTTATGGTTTTTGTAGTTTCTGTAATAGTAAGTACTTGGCTGGCCACTATAAAGTCTAACAATATGAAAGTTACTCCTACAACAGAGGAAAATTGAAGATAGATGAATTCCTAGGAGAAAGGTAGTGGGACAGAGGATGCCTGCAGTGCAGATCCCTCAGGTAGTGGGACAGAAGATGTCTGCAGTGCAGATTCCTCTTTTTACCATCTTGTTGAGTGGCAACTCCTTTTAAAAAGATGAGTTCATTAGCCTATTAACATTTGCCCATCAAAAATACTAACATTAATGATATTACTAAATATGAAAATTAAAGATTTTTCATCTTTCTCTGAGTCCAACAGCATTCTAAACCTTTTAATATGAATTTATTTTTATACTTTGACTATGATTTTAGAGTTGAACAAATGGAGAAATAGAGAGGTTATCTTTTTTTTTTAAGCTTACAGGTCACATCTGGGATTCAAACTAGGGCAGCCCAGCAAGATCCATACTACGATATCTTGCATTTTACCAGATTATTAAGCTCCACTTAATTTTAAACATGACATTTCAATAAGTTAGTTCCAGTGAGTAATTAATATACAAGATATTCAGATAATAAAATAATAGCTAGAAAAAAGTTAATGTAATTGGTATTTCTCAACAGAATCAGAGATATATTGTAGTATCATAAACACTATTATTTTTGTTAAGGAAAATTATCTCCTTATTAAAGCGC
Organism: Leptonychotes weddellii; assembly: GCF_054177405.1. Classification (NCBI taxonomy): domain Eukaryota; kingdom Metazoa; phylum Chordata; class Mammalia; order Carnivora; family Phocidae; genus Leptonychotes; species Leptonychotes weddellii. The sequence goes on from NC_138372.1 coordinate 147,246,527, forward strand.
TCACTATCAAATAGAAGACTTTGGTTTAGTTCTGGGCTCAGACAGAATCCTCATTTAGCTAGTAAAATCTGCATCTAATAAATGGTTATACAAACTTCTTATAAAAAGATTTGGAAATTCATGGAATGATTTGACTATCAATTTTTATCACTTGATAAGTAGTTTTAGAATATCTATGCTTTAGAACATCTAAAGAATAAAAGAATACAGTATTTTCATACCAGTATTTTGAATATTATTTCTATTTAGAAAACTAAGCATTATATATATAAAATATATAATATATATATGATACTAAGCTTTTAGTACCTTAACTTTATACAGTGTTATACACCAACTATATTTTAAAAAATAAAAATAAAAGTTATCCACAAATAAGACCAATAAAAGTCAAAAGATGAAGTAAAATTGACTTCAGAAGGCATTTGATTAACCAAATGAATATGCAAAAGGAGAAATAAACACAATAAACAAGTGGGACAAAGAGCAAGATGGGAATCCTGAATCTATATATATACTAACCATTGCATTAAAGGTAAATAAATGAAATAATAGAGATAAATGATACATATTTTCAGACATTCAAAAACCAAGACCTTACTATATGTTGTCTACAAAAGACAAATTAAATATAAAAGACACAGATTGGATGAAATATTTTAAATTTAGAATGACGTATCATTTAAACAGGAAGAAGAAAGCTAGAGTGACTATATTAATATTAAATAATATTAGACTTCTAGGAAACATGTATTTTGAAATATAAAGATGGACATTGTGCAGTGATGAAAAAGTCAATTCATTAGACATAATAATCATAAATGTGTATACATCTAATGACTGATCTCCAAAATATAAAAAGCAAAAACTTATAAAAACTAAATGGAAAAATAGATAAATCTACAACCAAACTTGGAAATTTAACATCATTTCTTACAAATTTATACAACATCTAGTCAAAAAATCAGTAAGGCCATAAGACCTGAACAATATTATTGACCACATCAAACTAATTTATATTTACAGAATAGGATTCTCTACAACTATAAACTAAGAGCATATGTTTACTCACCTAGATAAGCCATATTCTTCTTAGTCCATAAAATAAATATCAATAAATGTACAAAAATGAAATCAACAGAGTATATTCTCTAACCACATAAATTAGAAATCAATAAAATTAGAACATTTATAAATGTGCATAAAAGTTAGAACTTGCAAAATACTCTTTTATAATAACGTATCGATATATAGCCAAGAAAATAAAAAGTGAAACATATTACCAAGAAATTCAACAGAAAATATCACTAAAGATTCTACAGATACTAAAATAATAATTAAATTGCATGAAAAACTTTAGGCCAATACATTAAAAAAAACAAACAAACAGAAAATAACAAGTGCTGGTGAGAATGTGGAGAAATTGAAACACTTGTGCTCTATTGGTAGGAATGTAAAATGGTACAGTTCCTATGAAAAACAACATACTAGTTCCTCAAAAAATTGAAAATAGATATACCATATGATCTAGCAATCCCAGTTCTGGGTATATACCCCCCAAAAATTGAAAGTAGGGACACAGATATTTTTACATTCATGTTCATAGCAGCATTATTCACAATAACCAAGAAGTAGAAGCAACTCAAGTGTCCACTAACAGATAAATGGATGAATAGTAACTGGTATACACATACAGTGGAATATTTTTCAGCCTTAAGAAGAAGGGAATTTCTGGTACATACTACAATATGGATGAGTCTTGATAACATTATGCTAAATAAACTAAGCCAGTCACAAAAGACAAATACAGTGTGCTTCCACTTATATGAGGTATCTAGAGTAATCAAATTCATAGAAACAGAAAGTAGAATGGTGACTGCCAGGGCCTGGGTGGGGGGAGAAGAACTGTTGTTTGACAGAGAGTTTCCATTTTGCAAGATGAAAAAGTTCTGGAGATTTGTTGCACCACAAAGTGAATATATTAACATGATTTAACTGTCCCCTTAAAAATGATTAAGATGGTAAATTTTATGTTGTGTATATTTTAACATAATTTAATTTTTTAAAATGAAATATAAACATTTGACAATGTAAAATAAAATAATAAATATAAGAGAGGACATAGTGACAGAGTTTCTAGATTCTGAGATGTAGGGGAAAAGAAATCAGGACAAAAGTTATAAAAACATTATACACTAATATATACATATATAAATATGTATTTGTGTATAACTACATCTCTATATATGTGCAAATACACACACACACACACATACACACACAATTAAGACCCACCAGGGTTGTGTATGCTTTCAGTCATTGAATAAACTAGTTCATGATCATACAGATCATATCTGTCCTTCTCACTGCTGTATCTCATGGCAAAGGAGTGTATAGCACACAATACTGGATCAATAAATACTTTTTAAATGGATGAAAGAATAAAGCAATCAGTTCAGTCAACATTTAATAATTATTTCCATTTCAATTATAATGGGAAGGTAACCATATATTTTATTATCTGAACTTCAAGTTTTTAGAATGACAAAACATGCTATTAAAATGATGCTGTGGTAACAGGCTTACAGAAAGGAGAGCCTGGAAAATCTGAGACATGTGGTCACCATAATTATGTGTGGATGACTGTATTGGGCACTTGAATTGTAGTGGTAAAAGAACAGATATGATCTTCAATTTCATCAAATAGTAATCTAGTGGAAGAGACATACATTAAACATACATATTCATTCTAATTAATTCATCATAACAAAGCACATAACTCTTTTGAAAGGAAAGGAATACTAATCTTAAGGAATGTATCTCAGTGAGATCCAAGAAAAGAATGAGAGAATTATGACTAAAGAAACACTATGTGTGTAGGTCACTAGTGGCCGGTACTAAATCAAGCATCCAGAGAAGCAAAAGTCAGCTGGTAAGCTGGAGTACAGAGAGTAAATAAGATGATGCCTGTAAGTCTGAAAATGTAGTCCAAATTTAGATCATGTAGGGCCTTTACATGAAATTAATTAGTGGCTTTTGTTTTAATTCCAAGAGAAATGGAATTTATTGAAACCAGAGAGATAACAGTAAGAAAATGGGGGTGAGGCAGCAGATGATAGGAGAGAGATTAATTGGTAAATTAAAAGAGAGCTATTGAAAGCGAGAGAAAATAACTTTTCATTTTTTTATTTTTTTTAAAGATTTTATTTATTTATTTGACAGAGAGAGAGATAGTGAGAGAGGGAACACAAGCAGGGGGAGTGGGAGAGGGAGAAGCAGGCTGCCTGCAGAGCAGGGAGCCCTAAGCAGGGCTCGATCCCAGGACCCTGGGACCATGACCTGAGCCAAAGGCAGACACTTAACGACTGAACCACCAAGCGCCCCATGAAAATAATAACTTTTTAAACAATCTTTTTAACAGTATGAGAATTCCAGATTTTACTCATAAGCAGCATCATGTAAGTTTTTTTATATTCTACAATACTTTGTACATGTTATATATTTATTTAAATTTTAATAAAATTTGGACTACTACACTTGACTGATTATCCAAGAGAAGATATCTTAGTTTACAGAATGCTCATACCCTTTGTGTTCTCTGTCTCCCCTGGTACTTCCTTTATTAACATTGTGAGTCTCTGTTCAGAGAGCTTGTAAGATCAAAAAGAGAAAAATTGGAATTCTATTAAAAAAAATTCCCTATGTAAAGAATAAAATATTTTAGGAGATAGAATCCAAGTGTTAAAATAAAGTTCTATATTCATTACAATTTTAATTAAAGATTCCAGTAAGTATTCACTTAAACATCAAATTAGGAGAGAGCACTATAGTGACTTAAATTGCAATTTTGGTTTAATTGATGACATTTATAACTCTTCCTTACTTAAAAAAAGGTGATTGTTCAGAGGCTGCTACCTCTCACCTATATTTCTTTTTTTTTTAAAGATTTTATTTATTTATTTGACAGAGAGAGAGACAGGGAGAGAGGAAACACAAGCAGGGGGAGTGGGAGAGGGAGAAGCAGGCTTCCCACTGAGCAGGGTGCCCGACGCAGGGCCAATCCCAGGACCCTGGGACCATGACCTGAGCTGAAGGCAGACGCCCAATGACTGAGCCACCCAGGCACCCCCTCACCTGTATTTCTTAAAGGTGGTCATGAGGGAGGAATCAATGAAATGAATGAAAGTGAGTATGATTTATTAAAAAACTGAAAATATCAACTGAACACTGCTATCTCTACTACATAAATTAACAAAAACTCTTTGTAAAGATGGTGTTATAAAAAAGGTGTGTGCTTCAGAATTTTCTAATCTCAACTGATTCATGTAAATATTTTTATCTGCTGCCTATTTGCTCATAAAATACTTTGTGAGTGTTGGTTTATCATTCTTAGCAAGTCCTCTATTACCAAATTAAAGAGGAAAGCAGACAAATTAAACTCTTACGGAGTTTCAAGCCAGAATGTTAAAGTGATGTTTTGAGATAGGCAAGTCTATAACTTAATTTTCTATGTGAAAGTGCCCTGGAAAGCATGAAGCAGAGATTATTGACTCTTTGTAATAAATTTGTGCTCCCCTTTCTACAGTACAGTGATATCAGTGAGAAGTAGCTGCCTTTCCAGGGATGACACATCCAGGGGCTTTACACCTATTGGGGACCATTGGTGTATATTATCTCTCTTCTATTCCCCCATCTGCAACCTAAAGACAGAAGACTCTGAAGCCCTAGAGGATGACAAAATTACAGAATAGAAGGAGCCTCTCTGTTCCATACCAGCCCTGAAGTGGAAAGCTACTCATGAACCAGGAGCTTCCATATTGGACTATGACATGATCAAGAAGTAATTTGCTGGCTAAAGTCAGAGAATTTTCAGGTTTATTTTTGTCAGCAGTTAGAATCATAATACACCACCCAATGGTGGTAAAATAGCATTGTAACAAAGAAAAAGAGAAAGAAGAAAAAACACTATATTTTTTTCCTTTAAAAAATTAGTTTTTACCTTCCTATATAAGTGTTTTCAGTAGTTCTTTAAAGTGATGGATACTGATTGTTTTAATCCACAATTTTTTTTGCATGCTCAAAGACATTTCTTTTTGTTAAACAGTTTAATCATTTTGACTTGAAAATTCAAACTTATGATATACAAGACAAGTTGCTTTTTTCAAATGAAGCTCTCCTAATTTTCTTCATGACCAAAGGAAAAAAGAAATGACTGATATTTCATTGGAATTTCACTGTTAGTTGTGCAATTTATATAGCATGAATTGTGCAAACTCAGTCCTTTGAATTTTAAAAGTAATTTATACCAATCTATTTTTAAAGAACATGCATTTCCACTATAATTTAGTTGGACTCAACTTTTGTAATATTGTGCCATTTGGAAATGAAGTATAACACAGATATTTTCTGTTTTATCACTGTGGCACTTTTCTGCAATGCAAAAAACTATATATCTTCTGCTTTCAAATGAGTTTGTGCAGGTGTGCTGCAAATCCTTCCTCAATAATTTTTCTAACAACCCTAATAAAAATATTACATTTCCCTAATTGCTCATTATGCATTCCCAAAAGTTTTAGGAGAAAATAAGTACAATTCAATAATTAAAATAAGGCATGATGTAGAGGGGAGAGGAAAGATGGCAGAGGAGTAGGGGACCCTATTTCAACTGGTCCCCGGAATTGAGCTGGATATCTACCAGACCACTCTGAGCACCCATGAAACAAGCCTGAGATGTAAGAAGATCTGGATCTCTACAAGCAGAATATCACAGGTGGGTGGTTTCGAGGTACGAAGCGGGGGGTTCCGCGGGCAGATATCGGAGGATAAACGGAATGGGAGGAAGCCTGGCCGTGGGGATCCTACACTGCTGGTGAGCAAGAGCCTCGCGTGCTGGGGATGGGGCACAGACTCGCAGACCGGTAGTGGCGGGGAAAGGACTTTAGGGCAGCTCCTGGGGTGGAAACCCAGAGCAGCGGGGTCACGCCTGTGAACTGGGAGCATCTGGTGGTTTTAGAAGCACAAAGGACAGAGACAAGCCCTGACCTGGAGGCAGGACTGGGAGCACTGCGGAGCAGCACACAACCCAGGCCGCTGCAGTTTATAGCAGCACGGACAAAAATGGAGACAGTGTGGCCTGGAGAGCTCACTGAAGGACAGACTGCAGTCTCTCCGCTCTGAGGCAGAGGGTTGGAAATGGTCTCTTCTGCTCTGACTCACAGAAGAGACGTGGAAACCCGCCAGGGAAAGCCACCAGAGAACAAAAGCCCCAAAAACTGATTCCCGATGAGCCCATCCCCCGCCGGGGGGGGTAGGGCAACTTGGCCCAAATAGGGTTGCCTGAGTAACAGCACGGGAGGCCCCTCCCCCAGAAGACAGTCTGGGAAAACAAGAGGCCAGCAACCCTAAGGTCCCA
>NC_138372.1:147253438-147278831 GCF_054177405.1 Leptonychotes weddellii
AAAAACCCCGAAATCTTGCCATTTGCAATGATGTGGATGGAACTAGAGGGTATTATGCTAAGCGAAATAAGTCAATCAGAGGAAGACATGTATCATATGATCTCACTGTTATGAGGAATTCTTAATCTCAGGAAACAAACTGAGGGTTCCTGGAGTGGTGAGGGATGGGAGGGATGCGGTGGCTGGGTAAGAGTGTTGAATAACTCTAAACTCTTTTCTGATTATTTTTGTTCAATATATTTAGCATTCATTCATACAGATAGGTTTTTTTATTAAATATGTCACACTTGAGATATTAAAATGTCACAAACTTGATAAAAATCTAAGAAGTTTTGAAAAGACAAGCTATAATTTTCAATAACAGTCATTGCCTAAAACATATAATATTAATATATGCTCTAAGAGTGATGGAATATAAAATATATGCAACACTCTGAATAAAATGTAATGTAAAAGTGCAAAGATATATAGTTTCTACTAACACAAAAGCAAATTTTATCAGAAAAATGAAGTATAAAATTATTTTCCTCATTGAAAATTTACTCAATATTCAAGTTATGGTCTAGACAGAAGCAGATTGAACTAATGTGGTGGACAAATGTACTGTTAGTAAGCTTTCTTGAATTATTCATCATTTTTATTTATCTGCCCAGCATTTAGCCATCTCTCTCCTCAGGTTTATAGCTCTTAAATATGAAAATAGTCCAATATATAATTTTAATGATAAAGTACTTCAAGAGACAAAATTGACACATGGAATACTCAACTTACAGAGCATGTGAAACACAGCATTTATAAATATGCTACTTCCAAATTAAAAAAGATGTAATTTTAGGATATTTTGGTGGCATATGATCATGCTAATTGAATATAGTTAAAAGCAACTGCAAATCTCAATAAAACTCTATCTCTATTCTCCTCTAAAATATAGATTCTTTCTCCTTTATTCTCACAATTTATTTCATGTATAGAGACATTTAAATACTATTTCATCATGACAGCAATGCTTCTTCAGAAAAACAAAATGCACAACACAGAAGAAATTTGAGATGGAAGAATTTCTGTACTACTTGGTCTTCTAGAAATCAATTCTGACAATACTTATCTTTTGTCAGATATTTATTCCATGGGGGTGGGGAGACAAGGTGATTAGAAATTGTTCATTGGAAAATAAACTATGGAAAATCCTCCGCCTTTGTCTTCTCTCATAATCACTCATATCTCAGACTTTGGCTTAATGACATTCAAGGACAAATTTTTTTTAAATATATGTAGAGGGAGGAAGGGTAATTACTATTTTAATGAAAAATACTTTGGAATTTCCTTCAAATAATCCCCTGGTGTTAAACAGCATTTATTAAGTAATTGAATGAATTCAGGGTCCAATTATTACTTAATAATTATTTAACTGTCCTTACAGGTATGCAGTGTACCTATTCTTTCATTCGCCACAATGAACTGAGTTGTTGAAGCAAAGCTCCAAGATGCTGACAGATATTTTGCAGGAAAAAATACTGTGGTTGTATTCAGAGCTTCCTTTCTTAATTCATCCAGCCCCAAAGATATGACAGATAAAATGGGTTGGATTGTGATAAAGGCAGGCAGAGAAGAAATTTTGAACATCCTTAATATGGCACCATCAACCCAGAAAAGATGCCAAAAGGAATTTATAAAAAACCTTTGTAGCACTTGGGCTTTGGTACTACTTCAACATCAATATCTCCTTTACGTTGATGCTTTATTTTGACTATTTGCTTGGGTTGATCCAGTCTTCACACTAAAACCAGAAATCAGGTTTTAGGTCAACAACAAGAAATCCAGCCCTGAATCTATTTTTCTCTGAGCAACGAATCCATGTTCCCTGCTTGTGTTTTTTTCTTTCAGTATGATCTTAGCTTTGATACATGCTTGGAGGTCTCTTTTTTCCAGTGGTCATAGAACCTGCAAGTGTGAACTAATGGCATAGCTGGTATGCATAGAAATAATTACCAACTCTGAATAGCAATGAGTTCCCTTTGGGTTCTCATATTGTACACCGATGCTCGTTCCTCAAATCTGGGAAGCAAGATAGACGAAGTCTTAATTGCTTAGAGGGACAGAACAAATCATGTAGCCCAGTTTCCTCTATTTAAATATAAGGAAACTTAGAATGAAGACATTTAAACCACTTGTTCCAGTCAGCGTCAGAAATGGAATTAAGGTCCATGGTAGTGTATGGTTTAAAATCACAGGTTCTGGAGTCAAGCAGCTTGTGTTAGAATTTCAGCTACACGGGTGCCTGGGTGGCTCAGTTGGTTAAGGGACTGCCTTCGGCTCAGGTCATGATCCTGGAGTCCCTGGATCGAGTCCCGCATCGGGCTCCCTGCTCGGCAGGGAGTCTGCTTCTCCCTCTGACCCTCCCCCCTCTCATGCTCTCTATCTCATTCTCTCTCAAATAAATAAATAAAATCTTTAAAAAAAGAATTTCAGCTACACTACACATTAACTATGCAACCAGCGCCATGTTGCTTAACCTGATTTACTTTTTTTTTTTTGCATATAAAATGGGGAAAGACAATTGTACTTCTGCCCCAGAACTGTGAATATTAAATGAGATTAAGTGGATAAAGCAAACAGCATATATATTTAGCTCTTGCTCTTCTAGACCTGTGTTTCCCTAATAGCAGTCTATGGATTCTTTGTATTAGAAGAGGATATCTTGTTTTAAAAACATACTAAATTCTGATGTCCAGCTTCCAAAAGTTTGTATTCAGTACATCTCAAGTGTGACTTGGAAATCTGTATCTATATTTATACAACAGCCTTCCTTCTCTACCAAAAGGAGAAATACAAAGCGATCTCCTATCCCTTCAAAACAATAGCCCTCTTAAGGTAAAAGTCAGATCATTTTGTATACAACAAACAATGAAGAAATATTCTCCTCTGCCAAGGTCTACAAGACTCATTGTAATCTGGCTTTAATCAAACTCATCTTGTCCTCTTCCCTTTATTCTCAGTGTTCCAGGTTTCTGTTTTTATTTTTTTAAGATTTATTTATTTAATGAGAGAGAGGGAGAGAGCAGGGGTAAGGGCAAAGGGAGACAAAGTCTGAAGCAGACACCGAGCCCAGGGCAGAGCCTTACATGGGACCCCGGGATCATGACCTGAGCTGAAGGCAGTCGCTTAACCAACTGAGCCACCCAGGCGCCCGCTCAATGATTTTTAATGATAGTATAAAAATAAGTGTGAAATCAAAATCCTAACTTCATTTTCTTTCTTTTTTTTTTTTAAAGATTTTATTATAGGTAATCTCTACACCCAGGGTGGGGCTCAAACTTACATACCCAAGATCAAAAGTTCCATGCTCTACTGACTGAGCCAGGCAGGTGCCCCCTAACATTATTTTAAAAAATAATATTTTAAAAAAATCTATATTGGAGAAAGTTGAGTTAAAGAGGCTTTTGTTGTAGTGATAATTTTTCTCTATGATCAGTTGTTGCTGTTCTGAGTTGTTCATCATGATTTGGTAAATTAAGCACAATTTGTTTATTATACAATGCACTAATGATCTTGGGAGCTTCATGGAAATGATAAAATTGCCTAACTTCACGTTTAGAAATATTGTCAACAATTTCTAAAGCTTGTTGAGTTTGATCATCCAAGATGTAACCAGAATGCTTATTTTCTATTAATAATAATAGATATTTACAACAGATGCTTCATATATTTATGATGATTTATCAAAGGAGAAGTAATCAAAATGTTTATAAATGGAATCTTGGTTGGCAAAATGGTTTGACCTGCGTGCAGTGACAAAGCCAGACAGTTTCAGGATTTGTAGAAATCTCCAGAGTATGTGAAAGTGTTATGAAGATACATTATTGCACCTATCTCATATTCTTCTGGAGGAGCTTTACAAGGAATATGATAATTGAAGACTTTGATTGTAAAGGATTTTGAACATCTATGAAACAAAGAAAATATTTAATTGAAACTTATTGAGTGAGGCATTTAAGGTTTTCATTGAACAAATTATATACAGCCTCTCCCTCCCCAGTGATATATCAATTATGTAAATCTTAATGCAGCATATTTTTAGGCTTTTTTTCTCTATCCAAGTTACTTATTACTGATATGAACTATATCCCAAAGGCTTTTCATGCTTTTATTTTGCTCTGTTCTACGTATTTTCAAGAGTTAATCTTGACACTGTGTTATATATAAACTTCCAGTTACACAAATATTAATAATCCAATATAATCATCTTCTATACTAATTATACATTTTAAAGTAATCATTAAAATTATCATTTAGGGATGCCTGGGTGGCTCAGTTGGTTAAGTGACTGCCTTCAGCTCAGGTCATGATCCCAGGGTTCTGGGATCTAGCCCTGCATCCGACAGGGAGCCTGCTTCTCCCTCTCCCTATGCTTGTGCTCTCTCTCTGTCAAATAAATAAATAAAGTTTTTTTAAAAAAATAAATAAAATAAAATTATTGTTTATAGCATGAAGATTTTATATTTTTTCTTAGTAATTTTGTGTGAATTGACTAACAAGATTCTTAAAACTACAGAAATTAGAAATGATTCAACATTGATATGAATCTAGAAGACTTGGTTATCAGTAAGTATTTGTTTTATGTTAGCAGGGCTAAAATCTAGCTAGAATCCTATAGACTTGGGTCTAGTCCCAAAATGAGACTAGAATCTCTTGCCAGAAGGATGGGTGTGTTTATTTTATATAGTAATTAGGAAATTCTTAATCTAGCTCATTTGTTATCTAAATACATGCACATAAATGTAGGATTTTAATGGAGAGAAGAGAATGATTTGGCAGGTAAGTATGAGTGATTAAATGAAAATGAAACCTAAGAGCCATTCCTGGATTTAACATAAACACACACACACACACACACACACACACTCACATATGATATTTAGGATGTTTTGGCAAAGTTAAATGACCTAAAGTAAGAAAGCTATTTAATTTCAAGATTACTTTTGTTGTTTGCTTAATGTTCTATTTTAAATCCTTCTTGTACATAGTTTCCAGTACTTTCCTTACTTCCTCCATACATTTCTCCTTAATAATCTTTCCACTCTATCAACACCAAAAAGAAAGTGTGTGAGAATCTTAGGTTTTTAGAACCTACATTCCCCAGTAAAGTGTCTGCCAAGTATATCTGGAGACTCAAGAATGCCCTACCTGTGCTTGCAAGCAAGTTGGATGCTAGGGTTCCTGCTGCTATCATTCTTACCCTGCTGGGCTATTCTGTCTCCTGTTGTACCTGATGGAGACCTGCAGGTCATGTGAGCAGCCCTCACTACTCTCCCAGCTTCACCATCTCCTCCATGGTTCCTTGTTGACCTTTCCAGACACCTCCACTGCCAAACCAAGGCAGTGGCTTGTGGGAGAGATGCCTGCATGCTTGCCTCTTATCAAAACCCAAGTTTATACAGGCTGAGCATGAAGGCATGCATCTACCTGCTGCTTCCCAGCTGAGTGACTCTGAGCGAAGTTATGTAAGTTTCTGTATCTGTAAAATAGGGTAGTGTTTCTCTTTCAGGGTTTTATGAATACCGAATGAGATGATTTATGACACTGAATAAACTGTCAATCAGTTACATTTTACTTAGTACAACTGCTGAGGTAGAAAAGAATTAAATAGGAACCTAGCTCAAAGGTGTGATTTGTTTCTAGCAATACAAATTTTATCCAATTTAGGCCAGCTTATGTGATACTGTCAGAAAGTTCTGATATGGTCATGGATGTACACATCCACTTAAAAACTTCAGATCAAATATTAGAGTAATATAAATTCAAAAGTATGCCATAGAATATATTGAAAATCAAAGTTGTTGTGGTATGACAGAATAAATGAAATTTGGAGATTAATTCATGAATTAACATGCTAAATAATATAACATGGTATAGAGAAGTAAACATCTTAGGAGAATATTGAGATAGACATGAAGATAAGGACAGTTACAGTTTATTCATGGGAATAACTAATTTTTGTAATGCTTTGCTGTTCTGCAAAAATGAAATTAAAGAACCTACATTTCTTTAGATAATTTTATAAACATTGAGTGAGATCAGAGGCTATTAATTCTTGTCTTGAAGAAAAGTCATTATGTGATTGAAAGTATTAAAAATGCCAAGCAAATGAAGTTCGTCCAGTTTTATATGTTTGATACATGTGTTTAAATGGCTTAGTTCAGGACCATCTTGCGGCTTCCACCAGATATTAGTCAGCTCCATTTTTTTACTGTGGTAAAGACAATGTTGCTGAATCTGCTAAGATTCATTTTTATAGGAGCATATAAATTTATTATTACAAAGCATGGTCACTGTAAGAGTTATTTAAATATTCACTTGAATTATCTCATTAATTCATTCTGAATTCAACAAATATTCACTCATTGAATGTGAGTGACTAATCACTTCACTCTAATATACATCACTGGATACCACTGTATCCAGAATCCATCCTTTCTTCTGGGAAACAAGGCTCTTTTACTCTTGGTCCATGTCTTTGAGTTGGAGTGATCACCTACTTCCACCCTCAAGTGTGGACAAAACAAGACTCAGGCCTGGCCAATCTTTTCAATTTTCCTAGTCAAATGACCCATTAAGCCCTTCTCTCAGAGTGAATAGTTAACATTTTGCAATATTTGCTTAATTTTTGCTGACATATTTTTAAATAGATTAAATACACCATTGTATTTTATCCCTAAATATCTTAGGGATCTTAATTATATAAAACAAGGTTGTTCTACTACATCACCACTAAACCATTACCATTCATAAAAATTAGCAACAATTACTGCATCTAGTATATTTACATTTCCTCAATTTTCAAAAATCAGTTTCCTTAAATCAGAATTCAATCAAAGACCATATAGTTTGCATTTGGACACTTTAACTCTTAAATCTCTTCTCACCAGAATAATCCTCCCTTTCCTAACTTTTGTTTTCTTAAGACACTAGTTTGTTGAGGTTGGGTCAGTTAAACTGTAGAATATCTCATCTTCTGAAATTATCTGAACAAAAAAATCTAGTGTGTGTGTTTGCCATGTAACTCCTATCTATATTTTCTGAATACCATAGAAACAAAACTAGATAAGACGGTAGTAGTCACAGGTTAAACATATTTGACAAGAAAAATTCAGGTGTCACTATGTAATGAAGACTCAAATCTGTTTATCATCCCCGCGCCCCAGTTAGTACAGATAAGATTATTGGCAGGGGTAAAATGGAGATAGCTGTATCTCTCCATTGTGAAGCAGTATTTTCCCCACTATGAGCAGCAGGTAAACTGTGTGGTTAAAATCTGATTTCATGGAAAAATCCAGGTTTATTCAACCTTTCATACTGGTTTTAGCATCCACTGACCTTTCTCCCTCCTGAGTCTATCATTTCTTTAGTGTTGCAAACCAATCACTTAATGATATTTCTTCTGTAATTATTAGTTGTCATTCTTCTGTACATAAGCATCTTTCATTATCAACTGTGGAATTTTGATTATCCAGCATAATTCTCACTAAAAGTTAAGAGATGTACTTAATTTTTTAATCCTCATTTTCCAGTAGTAGTAATTTGTGTAACAATCACTACCACGGTTGACTAATGAGGTTTTTCTCCGGTCTTGTGTTACTGTTTGGTTCTTAACACATTTATTTAAAATATTATTTAAGTAGTGCATATCGATAAACATAGCAAATATTACTACTGACCGATATTTCTACTATCCCTCTTCTGAGTCTGTGAGAATATTTCATGTCCTCACTCCTTTGAAGTACAGGATGATCTCATCACATAAGATGATTACGTTAATAAGATGCAGCTGAAGGGTATTGCAAACCCAATGATTCATGTTCTCTCTTTCCACAGCCGTAGCAAATACTCTCACTCAAGCTAATGGGGTTTCATCTCTTGGTTCCTGGATGAGGACTATGAACAGACCCCATGCAACTTTTGAATTATTTGTAGCAAGAGTGAGAAGTATTTTTTTAATTGCTTTAAAACATTAACTTTTTTAGTTTTATCACAATATAACTTAACATATCCTGACATATATAGTAAGATATTGTACAGTATCTTACAGAAGGGTTTTAAAATTACAACTTTCAGAATTTGCCCATTACTAAAATATCTATATGCAATATGGGAGTGTTTTCAAATATTCAGATATTCTGTGCTAAGTAGCAAAAACTCCATTAACTCTTTCTGTCTTATACTTTTCTTCCATATGTTCTCACATTAGGTATATGCTTATCACTAGACTGTGCCAGCTTACTTGGTGGCAGAGAGTTGAAATCCTTTAGATGCATTTACTTAAATAGAACATTGTAGTTTATCTCCAGATTAAGGTGATTGGCAGAGAATTGGAAATAGCAGTCATAACAATTGTTTAACTGAGAAGCGATTATCCATATGTGCCTACAGGCTTGTGAGAAATTGAAAAGGCTAAAATGCTACCACTGCCTTCATTCAGCTCTTAATCCCTGTTCATGCTTTTCGGCTTTCCAACGTTTTTTCAGACTCAATCTCTGTATCACACCCCATGCTATCACACCATATGCTGCTTTCTGCCCTTTCACACTTTCCAGGAACGCTTGAAAAGCTAAAATCTATAGTCTAGTCTGGGAAGTAAGAAATGCTCAAAAATAACTGTACCACAAAGGAGAGAGTGATAAATGCCATAGGAGAGGAACAGATAAAGTGCGAAGGAAGTAGGCAAAAAGATTGTTTCCAGCAGTGAGATGTGAGAAGAGATGGGTTTTTTATACAGACCCTGAAAAGTAGATAAACTATGGATGTATGACTATGAAAGGAAAAAGGCATTATAAGCAGATGGTGGTAGAAAACACTGATCAGTGGGGGATATGGGTGAAGGCTCATCTAGGAGCCTAGGAACGTGGTTTTTTTTTTTCATCTCCCTGGACAGAAATTTGTGAACTCTTTCCCATTTGAAGGAATATACACAGTTCCTGATCCCTAATCCTGTAACCCGGTCCTACTTATGGATAATTTCTATTCCTCATTGAGGTCACTACTTAAATATTAGTTTTTCATGGAAATCTTTCTAACTCCTCTCAAACCAGTTTAGGTCTTCTGGTTTTGTATATTGCACATGGGGCTTTCCTTTGGTTGCACTTACCAAAATATCAAAAAGTCATTGTTGTGCTTTTTATCCTATTCTCTTATCAGACTGAGTTTTATGAGAAAAGAAACTGTCAGTCCATGGCAAGTGCCCCAGACATATTTGTTGATTAAATTGAAGCTAGATTTCAACCAGATAGGCCTGTAATTTTTAGTTTTAAAGTAACTAAAAAGGCAGGAAGCCAGGAAAAACTAATGAAAAATATAGTTCAAGTTCCTAAATGAGAGAAGTTTATTGAAGATAACTGTATTTCTATGGCTGCTATAACAAATTATCTCAAACCTGGAGGCTTAAAACAAGACATATTTATTATTTTATGGTTCTCTGGACCAGAAATTTGACATGAGTCTCAATGGCCAAAAATAAAAAAGTAGGTAGGCCTTCACCCTTTTCTGGAAGCTCTAGGGGAGAATTTATCTACTGTATTTTCTAGCTCTTGAAGGCCACCTACTTTGTTTAGCTCGTGATTCTTTCTTCGGTCTTCAGTGCTCAGTGACCCTGGGTTGAGTCCTTGTCATGTTGCCATCTCTCCATTTCTTCTGATTCCTTCTTTTACTTTCAAATTCCCATATAATTACCTTTAACCACCCCCCCTCCTCCGGATAACCCAGATTACTCCCAATCGTAAAGTCTGCTCATTGACAACATTAATTTCATCTGCAACTTTCATTCCCCTTTGCCATGTAATTTAAGACATTCACAGGTTCCAGGGATTAGGATGTAGACATCATGGGAGGGCCATTATTCTGCTTACCTCATTAGCCTACTTAAATGTTGAACACTGACAAATCAGATTAACTGTAGTCTCATAACATTACTGATGAGATTCTCCTTGAGGCAATGGCCAAAAAATAATCTCAGTTATTCCTTAATATCAGAGTAAATAAAACCATGTGAACAGAATAGAAAAAGGGCAGACATCAGCAAAGATGCTATGAATTAAAATACACATAAGTGTGCACTATTAATGTTCAATAAGTACCCTGAGGGGCGCCTGGGTGGCTCAGTTGTTAAGCGTCTGCCTTCGGCTAAGGTCATGATCTCAGGGTTCTGGGATCGAGCCCCGCATTGGGCTCCCTGCTCCGCGGGAAGCCTGCTTCTCCCTCTACCACTCCCCCTGCTTGTATTCCCTCTCTCGCTGTGTCTCTCTCTGTCACATAAATCAATAAAACCTTTTAAAAAAAAAAAGAACCCTGAGTTATTTTTACTAGTGTGTGTCCCTGAAGGGTATCATCGCTGGTCTAATTCTGCCTCCCAATCTAGCTTCATTTATCACAAATGCTTTTTGCCTTCCTTTTCATAAAACTAACCACTCCTCTTTTGCTTGACTACATTAAAATTTCAGCATTTATATCTTAACTGCAATAACACTTTTCTTCTATTTGTATCCATGTCTTTTCTTTTTTACCAGATTATAAGCATGTTCAGAGTGAATTTATTTCTCTTTATAAAACATTGAAGATCTTCGATTTTCATATGTCAATCAGCTGTTCAGTAAATGTCTACTAACTGAATCAAGTGAATGAATGTGGAAATGAAGCAAATGAATCAAAAAGCCAAATCATATTATTTAGTTATCAATTGGAAAGAAAGTATTCTGGGATCCACACCTTTTCGAAAACTGCTTAGGACATATCAAATCTGCATGACAACACCATTTTCAATTCTGATTTTAGCAGAATTACAGGAACACAGGCTCCACAAAAAGCATTACTAGAATATTCACATTATTGTTGAATAGTTCAGCCCATAAATATATATGTGCATACTAAAAGATTGTTAAACTTGCAGCCATCATTTTAAGTTACTTAAAAGTAATATTTTACATGAAAAGAAACAAGGTTTAAGAATCATCTCTGCATTTATTTGGAGGAGACAGTGGATTGATGGCTTTCTATTGTAACCTAGCATTGGGGTAGGCAGTGGAGATCATAAATATATTGTATTCTTACCCTCAAAAGAAAAATGAGCTAGTCCAAGAGGTAGAAATCAAATAGTTTTAATACAGTCTGTAAAGTATAGATACACTGGGTCTTAGGCACATATATAAATTGGACTTGCCCCTGTGTAGAGGAGTCAGCAAGATCTCTGAGAAACAAGAAGCTAAACCGAAACCCAAAGGATGAGAGATGGTGACAAGGCAATAGATTTTGAGAAATATTAAGTATTTAGGGACAATGAGTTTAGTGATTTTTACATATGATGGTTAGGTGAGAGAAGGATTTTAGCTCCTGCCTTTGGAATTTGCGGCTCTAATCCGTAAGGGGAAATGGAAAAAGTAGAGCATGTATAGGGAGCCCTTGTTGGGCTTTTCACTCAATGAGGAGTCTGCTGGAGATTCTCTCTACCTCTTCCTCTGCCCCGCTCCCCACTTGCGTGCGCACACTCCCTCTCTCTCTTTCAAAATAAATAATCTTAAAAAAACCCTGATGTATACTTGAAACTAATATTACACTGCATATTAACTAACTGGAATTTAAATAAAAACATGAAACTTAAAAAAAACCAAAAAACTAACAACAACAAGAAAAAACTGGTATATAGTTAAATGAAAGATTTCCCTTAGGAAAGAATGGAAAACTTACCCAAACCTCTATTCTCATAATATTTATAATTTTCCTATTTTGAGGAATATGTTGGATTTGAAACACTAAAATCTTAATAACTATTAAGGTGAAATGATTATTTACACTAAATAAATGGCTGCTTGTAAAATGGAAGTAAATAATAGCTAAAGTAAATAAGGAAGCTTGTCATTGCAGTAGTGATATATAATACATATCTAGATGAACATTTCTTTCTTTTTTTTTTTTTTAAAGATTTTATTTATTTATTTGAGACAGAGAGAATGAGAGAGAGAGAGCACATGAGAGGGGGGAGGGTCAGAGGGAGAAGCAGGCTCCCCGCCAAGCAGGGAGCCCGATGCGGGACTCCATCCAGGGACTCCAGGATCATGACCTGAGCCGAAGGCAGTCACTTAACCAACTGAGCCACCCAGGCGCCCTAGATGAACATTTCTTATAATACTGCATTGATAAATAGATAACTGCTATTATAAAATCTGGTTAGCTATTCACCTTTGAAAAACACCTTACTATGTCAATTTTCTTAAAAGTGTCTTTGCCAAATCAAGTTCCTACCATCTCACAAAATGATGTTTATCAATGGCTTGATAGAGAATATAATGCTAAAAAGGCCTTAAAATATTTGCAAACAAATAGATAACTCTTCTGCAAATTTGTCAGTGTGATTTTGAGACTTAACCAAATTTACTTTATTAAGAATCTGGGTCAGAATGTTAGGTTAAGATGAACCAAATAACTCAGATTTTAATTTTCTAATGTTAAAATAAACCTCATTTATTAAGTGGAAATGGTCTGACATTTTGAAATCAGAAATCATGTTCTAAAGATGCAAGTCTAATAGTGCAACATGTGCTTGCTCCATTCTGGCACGTTCAAGGAGAGGTTATTTAATTGATTCAAAGTATGATCAAAAACTTCTCCCCCCTCAAGGAAACCTCCACTGAATTAGAATGAATGAGATATGTACTCCAGCTCTCCTCCCTCCCAAGAAAACTTGGAACAAGTTCCCGAGTGGAGGCAGAGAAGCAATAAACTCCTAGATTTTGAGGCCTCAGAGAAGATGCACCTTTGCCTCAGGACTGTTTGAAACAGACAACTAACCAGTTTCGGAAAATGCCTCTCTAAGACAGCAGTCTAGATAAGTCTGAGAAAGTCTCCCAGAGGCTCCCAAAGGTTAAAGTGTTTTAGATGTTGTTCCTGAGAAAAGCATAGGAATGGTGAAAGAAATTGTACAGCTTCATTAAGTTTCCATAGCTCCCACTCCTGCAATTGGAAGCAAGGAAAAACATAGCAAAACATAGAAAAACATAGCAAAACATAGCAAGGAAAACATAGCATTACATCCACAACAGGAAATGCCTTATCCAAAGGGATATCAAGAATCTAAGGCATTTCCTGTTGTGGATGTAATGAATACCAGTGGGAAGAGAAGACAACCAGTCAGGAGGTGGACTACCCCTGCTTCTTGCCCTGTCAATAGCTGAGAACCATAGAACAGAGTGTCAAGAGCAACAGTGGGGGACCCAAAGTGTCTAGAACTACACAGAATTAACCAAGATTTAGTTTCTGCTATATAGTAGAATTGTGACTCAAAACAGTACTTGAGTTATGTAAAAATAATTAAAGTTATGTTTTTTCCACACTTGCTTTTGTGGCCTGAGATTTGAACTTGCTCAAAAAGACTTAGGTATCAATCAAATTACCTCAAAGAATTGGGGACACACTGAAGAAAGTACACATGGAAATAAAGACAACAGAATCTCAGAATTCCAGGACCTGCAATATATCAGGGCCACCAAAAGCATAAAATATAACTTAGAACTGGAGAATACACAAGAACTCTAAGGATCCTTCAATAGCATGAATTTATTACTCTTTTGTGGTGACTCAGCTTCTATCTCTATTTCTATTGCTGTTTCTGTTGCTCCTACAAGCATCTCACATTTTTCTCTCTCTCCATTCTCAATGTTACATCATCTGTGTTTTCATCACTTTCAGTTATTTATATCTTCAGTTTTTTATATCTTCTGGAACCTGCTTCAAATGAGTCCCCTTTGTCTTTTCAGCTTCTGCTCCTGCTATAAATTGACTGATTCTGTTTCCATGTTTCCAATTCAAATTCCTGATAGAATCTGATTGGCCCAATTCATCACCATGACGTGGGTAGACATCATGGTGCTGACCAGCCATGGCCCCATAAGTCAAATATAGCATAAAGTGGTAGGTTAGATATTTTCCCTTACATGGGACTTTCACATCTGCTATAGGATTTATCATAATATTTACAACATGTTGCTTACTTGTTTGTATTCTTACTAGATTAGGGTTTTACAAATGTATTTGACTAAGTATTCCTATGAGAAAAACATTTTGAACAGATATTCTGAAATTTAGTATATTTATGTAAGCATGCAATACTGTGTGTAATACCATATGTACATTATAGGACATACTACCCCAATAGAATTTTAAATTGTCAGAAAAATTAAATACAAAACTAAGCTGCATTATTTCCCTTGACTCCAAAATTTTTTGTCTAGAATAGATCCAACTCTTTTGAGACCATAGTATTGGATTAAAATCCAATTAGGCTGACTGATGCCAATAAGAGTAATAGTAGTAGTATTAGAAATAAGAGTAGTAATAATAGTAGCATTAGTAGTAAAGGAAATAGTAGTAGTAATAATACAACTGGTAGTAATAGTAATAAATGGTGTTGTCCTGAGAGGTCAGAGCAAACACTGATTGAGTGCTTATTATTCCAGGCACTATGTTAAGTATTTGACATATATTGTCTATTTTAAACTTTATAAATCTTTTCTGATACAGATATTAAAGATATTTCCATTTTACAAGTAAAGAAGCTAAGGCTTAAAGGAACTATACGAGTTGTTTTAAGTCATGCAAATAGTAAAAGGCTTGCCAGATTCCACACCCGATCTGGCTTTATTCTCAGCCAGATGTCTTGATCATCACCTTATTCTGTGTTATGCATTTATGCCTTGGAGCTTTTGCCATATACTGATGAGGGCAAAATTCTCAAAATTTATTTGACGATAGGAAAAAAATAGTTTCTAATGGGCTTAAATATTAGTTATTATTTTAAAGATGTGAATTGATCCAAATGCAGAATGCAAATCTGGAAAATTCACATTTAGCCTGGACAAGGAAAGCAGGGACTAATATTTCTAGTGATTATTTCTTAGTAAATCCTTAAATAGCTTTACACATATTTGACACTTCCTCCAAAATAAGAATATCATTCTAATTTCTTTGATCATTATTTCATGGATGCAAAATAAGTTTCACTATTACTAAAGTTATAATAATTAATGTTGTTCTATTAAGTTATAGCTATTTCAGTCAATACTATTATCACTACTGGTTTCCTTGCATTATACAGATGAGATGATTATCCATTTGTCCATACTTGGAAAAATATGCCCTTTAAAATTAAGCTGTGTATGTTAAATATTCATTTAAATTCCTCTTAGTTTGGTTAAACAAATTCCTCTGAAATGCCTTTTCTGATCATTTTTCATCTATAAACTACTTATGCGTCCCTTACTACAGTCTCTCCTCACATCGAGTACTTTCTCAACTGTAGCATCCATTACTCTTCACTAAGATTATGCTTCTCATTGCTCCAAGCTCTAAAGACAAAGATAGGTCGGCATTGTTCCCAGGATCTAGCATTGTGTCTGCCTCAAGTAGGCATTTGCTAGATTCAGTATTGTAAAGTGAAGGAATAAAATGAGAACATGTCAAATAATTAGAAGAAAAGGGGGAAAAAAGAAAAATAAGAGCATAACCATAAAGTTTTCCAGCCATAAAATCATAAAGATCTGAGCTAAAATATTGGCAATAAGAGAGGGAAAAAAAGAAGGACACCAAATGATTATTCTAAATATCAATTAACTTGACATAGTGATCAAATAGGTATACAATGCCAGGAAAAGATGGAATATAACAAAAATTATGCTTACAGATTCTATTTTGGGCAACTGAAATGCCAATAAGAGAAAGAGGAAAGTTAAAAATATTCCCTTTTGAAAGTGGAATGATTTTATTTTCAGACGTGTGCCTATTGAGTCTCTGGGCAAAATTTTAAAATGTGAATTAAAAGGCTGCAAGTATAGATCTCAAACTCTGGAACTATAAAACAATTTTGTATAGGAAAGAAGTCCTTTTGCAATGCTAGCATCAGGAGTATGAGCTCCTAGAAGGCAGGACCTACCTCAGAAGGAAAGCTGGATGTTAGCAGCTTGAGTGGCGTTGCTCTTAGTGGGGACAGCAACTTCTGACCAGTGTTCCTACAGTCATTTTAGTCAACAACCTGCCATAACTGCCAACCTAAAGAGAAAGGGTGCAAGAACCTAGAATTGGAGAAACTGGGGTTATTTGTTCTCTCTTTGTGAACATACAATAAACCCCCAGTATATATTACATTCTTTCCTCCTCATGGGAGTGGGATGGACATCAAGTAGACAAGAAGGCAAGATAGTGCATGAAATGAGCACACATTACTAAGCAGACCAGCTATGCTGTGAGAGAAGATTTCTGTTGAAGAAAGCAAAAGGAAAGGTCGGAGACATAGGTTTTAAGAAATAAACTCTAGTGAAAATCTCCAGCTCCAAAACCAATGCCAGGCTAAGTCCCTAACCTCAAGTGCATTCTTAGGAGATATATATTGATTGGAAAGAAAACATCAAATTATTATTGTACTATTATCTTTTTAGTAAATAGCTATTTTAAATCTAGTTTCTTTCACTTGGGAAATGATAATAGAAAATTACTGAAGAGTCCAAGGATTACTTCTCTGGGCTAACAAATGACTCAGAAGGTGTCATTATTAACTTTTCCAGCACAAGCAAAAATATCTGACACATAGAGGCCACTCAATAAATATTTGTTGAATAAACGAAAAGAGCTGACCTCAACATGCATACATACCTAATATCTAGTCCTGATTCTATGTGGAAATTCAATTGAAAGGATGAACTTGGTTCCCAAGAAGTAATGGAGGATGCTATCAATTGGATTTCCACATAGAATCAGTATTTGTTTTCTTATTTTGGTGAAATATTTTAATGATTGTATTTATTTCATATTGTGTAATCAATACTTAGTGGTTCAAATGAGTTGAAATTTAAATATAAGATGTATCATCTATCGCATGTGTAGAAATTTAACAAACTTTATTTTCCCCAGCTTTTGAAGATAGAGGTTTATGCAGAAATGCCTTCTTAAGCATGCCAGTTATTTTTTTTCCACTTTTATAGGAAGATATGTAAAGGAAAGGAGATTAGTATTGATCCACCAGATCAGATTTAGGGACCAACCCATACATTCTCACCTAATTATAACAAGGCAGGAAAGGTTTTTTCCAAAGACAAGAAAGTGGACTACAGCTGTGTTTGCACATTCCAACAATAACAGTGAATTTAATATAGGGAAAACATCGTCAATTTCTTTTCACAACCGTATAATCTATGTAGACAAGTCAGACAGTTTGCAAGAAATATTTGTTTTCCAAAAGCTTCTCTTGAAACACTGTAGATACAGCCTAAATTGCTCGATGTCAGGCTTCCAGTTCTCTGGCTTATGATGTAATCCATGTCAATAAGATGAAAAGGCACTCCCTCAGCAGGACATTTGTCGATATGAGCAAGCTGACATTCAAATCCAAGGCTTTAAGAAAGAAAGCCTTATTTTTCTCCTCTTATTGAGCAGGTTATCAGAGAATAAATGATTCACAACTGTATGCATTATCACATTCATAAAATACTTTAAACTAAATGATAGCCAATTCAGCCAATTTGGGAATCAGGGTAAAAAACTGGAGAATACTTTTTTGTTTTGTTTTTTAACACAATTTACCTTTAATCTGAAGTACTTAATAATTTTCAAAAGGTTTTCATAAAAAAAGGGTCCTTAATGAGAATGTAATATAAAATGGAAGTGAAGACATTATAAAATGTGTTATGGAAGTAACTTGACATATTTTTATTTATACTTTTTTATATGAAATTTTTATTAGATAGGCCAAAAGTATATGATTTTTGTAGGCCAAAACTATATTGTGTATATACACACAATTATTATATATCTAATAAAGTTAAATATATATGTATGTATTGGTATGACCCTTCAGCAATACGTGTGTGTGTGTATCCATACAGAAACAATTCTAATTCCCTGGGCATAAAACTTTTCAGTTGAAAGCTTTTACATGAGATACTTTTCCTATGCAATCGCACCATCTTCTGAAGAGTTCATTTTGCTCCTTCACAGGATTAATAAAAGATGCTAGTTTGCTTTACAAATGAGAAGCACCAGAGGAGATCAAAAGACAAGAGAGGAGTGAGATCAGGGACCAATTTTCCCTGGTTCCCTGCCTATTGGCTGATCAGAGTGGCAGATCCCTCCGTCAAAATATAAAGCCCTTGCAGGTCACCGGCTCATGTCTCTGGTGATGTCTCCGCCATCTTGCCCTTTTATGCTTAAATCGTGCTGTGGCTCACCCCGGGAGCACCATTATCCTGCCTACAGGTTTGTCAAGAGTGTATTTATGAATCTTTCTTTAAATTCCCTGGTGTGAGTGTGCCATCCATTCTTGGGCCATCATTCCTTCTCCTGTGGGAAAACATGTAGACCACTGAACGTGTGCTGTCCCACAGAAGATGTATATTAATCAACTTAGCAAATACAGAATAAAGGATAAAGGAAGCTTTTCAATGAATAGATTTAGTTTCTCTCCGTTCAACAGACATAACTGGTGTTCCCTGAATGAGAATACAGACGTATAATTGAATGAGGGAAATAGTATGAGCTGTTATAAATTACATATGAATTAAAATATCTCCTGTCAAAAGGAAACCTGAAAATACAGTTCAAATTATTCCTGAGCAGCTAAAAATCCTGCAGTGTTGAACATTAAGGATGATACAACTCTTGCCCTGGTGCAGAGGTATTTAGTAAGTTCAAATTCTTCAATGCTTATGGGTGGATAGTCCAGGTGATAGGTTTTAATTTTGTTTGGAGGGGAAAGACACAGATAGGTTTAGGCCAATGAATAAATGGATTTCTGGGATCCAACTCTCTTTTAAAAGTTCTCCTGATTACATTTGTCTGAAAGACAAATATGTTTGGATGCACTCTAGGAGTGAAGAGAGCTTATTTAAAAAAAAAAAACAAACATGTCTAGAGATTTCTAAAGTTGCTCAAAACACAAGACGTGGCTTAAGTGAGTACACCAAGCCTAAAGAAAATCTCTGGTTAATTGCTGTGTTCTGACAAATTGACCTCTAAAAAGACATCAGGGAGGGAAGAGAGCAGAACTTTGCATCACCTTGCCCTCCTTTACTCATTTGTACTCACAGTGCATGGCCACCTGCTTTTTCAGTAGTCTAGTTGTGATGTGTCTAGATGTAGATTTATTTGAATGTATCTCCTTGGTGCTCACTGAACTTCTTCAATCTGTAAGTTTGTTTTTCATCAAATTTAGTAAGTTTTCTGACATCATTCCTTCAAAGAATTGTTCAGCCCCAACCTTCTTCTCCTCTGCTACTACTCCAATTACAAGTATATTGGACTTTTTGATATTTTCCACAGGTCTCTGAAACTCTGTTCATTTTTTTTTGATCATTTTGCTTTCTATTTTCCACATTGGATAATATATATTATTCTATATTCAAGTGCATTGTCTCTTTCCTTTGTCATCCTATTCTACTATTGAGCCAATCCAGTGAATTTTCAAACATGTAAAAGAAAAACAATTGTCAAAAGATCTTCATTTAACCTTGTTAAAATGATAACATTTAAACAAGAAATAAACAAAAAAATAGTCTCTCAGACAGAAGGAAATGATGACAGAGGGCACTCTGGATCTATACAACTAATAGAGCACCAGAAATGGTTTATATAGGTAAGTGAAAATACTTTTTTTCCTACTATTTAAAACTTAATTGACTTTTAATAGCAATGTATTGTGGGTTTTATAACATAAGTAAAAGTAAACTGTATGAAAACAATGGTGAAATGAATGGAGGGAAGAAATGGAAGTATACTATTGTAAGGTTGTAATATGATACATGAAGTAGTATAATACCACTTGAAGGTAGATTGTGAGTTAATTATCATTGTACAAACCCCAGAGCAACCACTAAGACAACATAACAAGTAGTTATAGTTAATAATCCCTTATTGGAGATATAAGCCGTCATAAACAGTATTCAATCACAAATAGAACAAAAGGGAGAAAGGGTAAAAAGAAGAGATGGAGTCAATGAAAAAAACCACAATCATATATTTAAGCTTATCCATATCAAGATTCATACCAAGTTAAGTGGTCTAAATATCTCAATTAAAATGCAGGTGATAGGGGACACCTGGGTGGCTCAGTTGGCTAAGCGTCTACCTTCAGCTCAGGTCATGATCCCAGGGTCCTGGGATCGAGCCCCACATCAGGCTCCTTGCTCCACGGGGAGCCTGCTTCTCCCTCTACCTGCTGCCCCCCCCCCCCGCTTATTCTCTCTTTCTCTCTTTGTCTCTCTCTTGATCTCTGACAAATAAAGGAATAAAATCTTTTTAAAAAATAAAAAATAAAAAATAAATAAAATGCGGGTGATATATGGGAAGATAAACCATGGGGGGGAGGGAGCTGCTGTTAGCCAGCACTGGAAAGTGATACAGCAGCTGAGCCTAAAATCAGAACTTTTAAGTCTGCTCCAGTGAGGGACATCCCTGCCTGAAAGGCTCTCAGATAGTAAAGTGGGGAAGAATCCTAGATGGGACAGTGTGGTCTCAGGATCCCCAGGGTCATAGGAAGACCGGGGGTGCCTGAGTGTGACAGAGTTCCTAGGCATCAGAGCAGGGAAGCCCCTGCAATCAGTGAGCCCAGAAGTAGGCTCTCAGCTCAGGGTTGCCATATACCATGAACCATGACATAGTCAGGTGACCGCTCTCCAAGCAGGGGACCAGCAAGTGGCAGAACCACCAAGAGCCCCCCTCTCTACTCCCCCCCCCGGAAGAGGTACAGTGCAGTGTGCACTGCAGGAGTTTGTAGGGTTTGGAGACTTGAAACAGGGTTGCATGCCTGAGATAGAAATGCTTGGTCACAGGCTAGATGAGCACAGACTGCAGATGGAGACCTGGGAGACAGGAGTGGTTGACTGTATTTCCCTGAGGGTGCACTGAGGAGTGAGGCCCTCAGCTTTCAGCTCTGGCGCTGGAGATTGGGAGGCCGCCATTTTCATTTTCATCCTCTAAAGCAATGTGGAAAGCCTTCAGGGAACAAAATCCACGTAGAGAAATCCAGAGAAACTTACTTAGCCTGGCCCCCTCACAAGGGCAGCACAAGTCTGTCAGGGGCAAAGACACCTGAGAATCAGCACAACAAGCCCCTCCCCCAGAAGATCAGCAAGAACATTTGTCTAAGACCAAGTTTACTGATCATAGAGAACTGCAAAACTCCAGTGCTATAGAAAATAGTATATAGAAATATAGTATATAGAAAATAGTATGTGTTTTTCCCATGATTCCTTAGTCTTTCAATTTTAATTTTTTTCTCTTTCCTTTTTCAACCAATTTCTTAATTTGTCTTTTTATTTTATATCTTTTTAAATTTTCATTGTTACACTTACATTCTCTCCTTTCATTGTATTTAATTTTATTTTTGTATATATATAAGCTTTTCTTTCTTTACAATTTTGAGATGCAGTTTCTTCTAACAAACAGACCAAAATACACCCAGAAGAATCTAGTGTATTGCTCTGTTCTTTTCACCTATCTATGATATTCTCTCTTTTATTTTTTCTTCTTTTTTTTTTGTTAAAGTGTTTTTTAACTTTCATCTTGAGAGTTATATTCTATTAATGTATTTTACTTTGGTATATATGTAAGTTTTTCTTTGTTTACAATTTTGGGGTGTAGTTTCTTTTAACAAGCAGCCCCAAATACACTCAGGATATCACTCTGTTCTGTTTACCTGTTTATCTTCCTTCTTTTTTTTTGTCTTTTAATTTTCATTTTTACAGTTACATTTTGTCCTTTCAATGTATTTAATTTTATTTTTGTACATATATAAGTTTTTCTTTCTTTACAATTTTGGGATCTGGTTTTCTAACAAACAGACCAACATACACACAGGATCCAGCATATTGCTCTGTTCTGTTCACCTGTCTGAATATATTCTCTCTCTCTTCTTTTAATTTTCTTTTTTTTTTTTTTTTTTTTGGTTTCAGGTCTCCTCTGATTTGTTTAGTGTATATTTCTCTGGGGTCATTGTTGCCATTTTAATATTTGTTCTCTTGTTCATCTATTCTTCCCTGGACAGAATGACAAGATGAAAAAACTTACCTCAAAAGAGAGAACAAGAGGCAGTACTGACTGCCAGGGACCTAATCAGTATGGATATAAGAAAGATGTCAGAACTATAGTTCAGAATAATGATTATAAAGATACTAGCTGGGCTTGAAAAAAGCATAGAAGACACTAGAGACTCCCTTTCTGGAGAAATAAAATAACTAAAATCCAATCAAGTTGAAAGAAAAAAGGCTATTAATGAGAGGCAATCAAAAATGGAGGCTCTAACTGGTAGGATAAATGAGGCAGAAGAGAGAATTAGTGATATAGAAGATGAAATGATGGAGAATAAAGAAGCTGAGAACAAGAGAGATAAACAACTACTGGATCATAAGGGGAGAATTTGAGAGATAAGTGATACCATAAAGCAAAACATATTAGAATAATTGGGATCCTAGAAGAAGAGGCAAGAGAGGGGGGAGGCAGAAGGTATATTGGAACAAATTATAATGGAGAACTTCCCTAATCTGGGAAAGGAAAGGCATTCAAATCCAGGGGGCACAGAGAACCCCCCTCAAAATGAATAAAAATAGGTCAACACCCTGATATATAATAGTGAAACTTGCAAATCTCAGAGACAAAGAGAAAATCCTGAAAGCAGCTCAGGAAGAGATCCATAACCTACATGGGTAGGAAGACTGGCAGAAGACCTATCCACATAGACCTGGGAGGCCAGAAAGGACTGGCATGATATATTAATGGTGCTAAATGAGAAGAATAAGCAGCCAAGAATAGTTTATCCACTTAAGGCTGCCATTCAAAATAGAAGAAGGGATAAAAAGCTTCCAGGATAAACAGAAACAAAAAGAATTTGTGACCACTAAACCAGGCCTGCAAGAAATATTAAAAGGGATCCTTTAAGCAAAGAGAGAGCCCAAAAGTAACATAGACCACAAAGGAACAGAGACAATATACAGAAACAGGGTTATTACAGATAATACAATGGCACTAAATTCACATCTTTCTATAGTTACTCTGAATGTAAATGGGCTAAATGACCCCGTCAAAAGACACAGGGTATCAGATTGGTAAGAAAGCAACACCCTCGATACGCTGTCTGCAAGAGACTTGTTTTAGACCCAAAGACACCTTGAGATTGAAAGTGAGGGAGTAGAAAACTATTTATCATACTAATGGATAGCAAAAGAAAGCTGGGGTAGGAATCCTTATATCAGAAAAATTAGATTTTAAAACAAAGATTGTAATAAGAGATGAGGAAGGACACTGTATCATAATTAAAGAGTCTATACAACAAGAAGATCTAACAATTGCAAATATTTATGCCCCTAACATGGGAGCAGCCAATTATATAAACCAATTAAGAACAACATTAAAGAAACACATTGATAATAATACAATAATAGTAGGGGACTTTAACACCCCACTCACTGAAATGGACAGATCATCTAAGCAAAAGATCAACAAGGAAACAAGGGCTTTGAATGACATCCTGGATCAGATGAACTTCACAGATATATTCAAAGAATTCCATCCCAAAGCAACAGAATATACATTCTTCTCAAGTGCACATGGAACATTCTCCAGAATAGATCACATCCTGGTTCACAAATAAGGTCTCAAGTGGTACCAAAAGATTGGGATCATTGCCTGCCTATTTTCAGACCAAAATGCTTTGAAACTGGAACTCAGTCACAAGAGGGAATTTGGAAAGAACTCAAATACATGGAGGCTAAAGAGCATCCTACTAAAGAATGAATGTGTCAACCAGGAAATTAAAGAAGAATTAAAAAATTTCATGGAAACAGATGAAAATGAAAACACAACTATTCAAAAACCTTTGGGATGCAGAAAAGACAGTCCTAAAAAGGAAATATATAGCAATATAAGCCTTTATCAAGAAGCAAGAAAGGTCTCAAATACACAACCTAAACTTATACCTAAAGGAGCTGGAGAAAGAATAGCAAATGAAGCCTAAATCAAGCAGGAGAAGAGAATTAATAAAGATTAAGGCAGAAATCAGTGAAATAGAAACCAAAAGAACAGTAGAACAGATCAATGAAACTAGGAGCTGGTTCTTTGAAAGAATTAATAAGATTGATAAACCCATAGCCAGACTTATCAAAAAGAAAAGAGAAAAGGACCCAAATAAATAAAATCATGAATGAAAGAGGAGAGATCACAACCAACAACAAAGAAATACAAACAATTGTAAGAACATATTATAAGCAACTATATGCCAACAAATTAGACAATCTGGGAGAAATGGATGCATTCCTAGAGATGTATAAACTACCAAAACTGAACCAGAAAGAAATAGAAAATCTGAACAGACCCATAACTAGCAAGGAAATTGAAGCAGTAATCAAAAATCTCTCAACAAACAAGATCTCAGGCCCAGAAGGCTTCCCAGGGGAATTCTACCAAACATTTAAAGAATTAATACCTGTTCTTCTGAAACTGTTCCAAAAAAATAGAAATAGATGGAAAATTTCCAAACTTGTTCTAAGAGGCCAGCATTACCTTAATCCCAAAACCAAACATAGATTCCACCAAGAAGAAGAATTACAGACCAATATCCTTGATAAACATGGATGCCAAAATTCTCACGAAGATACTAACCAATATGATCCAACAGTACATTAAAAGGATTATTCACCAGGACCAAGTGGGATTTATTCCTAGGCTGCAAGGGTAGTTTAGCCTCCACAAATCAATGAACATGATACATCACATTAATAAAAGAAAGGGCAAGAACCATATAGTCCTCTCAACTGATGCAGAGAAATCATTTGACAAAATACAGCATCCTATCTTGAATAAATTCTCCACAGTGTAGGGATAGAAGGAACATTCCTCAATATCATAAAAGTCATATATGAAAAGCACACAGAGAATATCATTCTCAATGGGGAAAATCTGAGAGCTTTTTTCCTATGGGTCAGAAACATGACAGGGATGCCCACTCACACCACTGTTGTTCAACATGGTACTAGAAGTTCTAGCCTCAGCAATCAGACAACAAAAAGAAATAAAAGGCATTCAAATTGGCAAAAAAGAAGTCAAACTCACTCTTTGCAGATGACATGATACTCTATGTGGAAAGCCCAAAGACTCCACCCCAAAACTGCTAGAACTCATGCAGGAATTCAGTAACATGGCAGGATATAAAATCAATGCACAGAAATCAGTTGCATTTCTACACACTAACAATGAGACAGAGGAAAGAGAAATTAAGGAATCCATCCCATTTACAATTGCACCAAAAACCATAAGATACCTAGGAATAAACCTAACCAAAGAGATAAAGGATCTGTACTCTAAAAACTACAGAACACTT